>NC_079227.1:17500-30000 GCF_029633865.1 Lampris incognitus
AACGCACCCCTCCTCCCACCTCATCATCTCTGGCCTTGAAAACAACGATCACTGGACCGGGGGGCAGAGGAAGAGAGCGGAAAAACAGTGGATCCACAAGCTCCGGACGACCGCACCGGGAGGCCTCAATGATGACGTTTAATTACGCCGGCCCCTGTTTGCTCATGTCCATGCACCCGCCAACAACCATCTTTATCCATTGGGGGGACTAGTTCAGACACCGTAGGCCAGTGCAAATAAAGTCAATTACCGACACCCCAAACCCCAACCCTAACCCAACCCTAATCCAGCCAGTGCCACGGATCTGGACTCCCCCCTGCAACTCAGATAATCCGGAAACCCTACGTAAAAACGACCTCCACATTCTCTCACCATATCAGATTCCTTCTGTATTCACCCTCTTTCCCCACTCCATTCCACCCCACACACACACACACACACACACACACACACGGAAAAAATAAATAAAAAAATAAAAAAAATAATAAAATAAAAAAATAAATTAATAATAATTATAATATTTGGTTGATGGGTGGGTGGGGGTGGCGCTCCGTTTTCTGCCGCCTGCGGGACTCGATCGCGGCCCGCTGGGCTGACGGGCGGGCGCGCTATCCGCCACACCACATGGGCGTGGGAGTTTGCTCACACACATAGCTACACATAGTTACTTTGCCCCTCTGTCCTTCCGGGATCAATGACCAATCAGGGGGCTGCGTCTCCTGCCCCGCCGAGATTCAAAATACGAAGTGGCGTATGGGGTTGGCGCAGCGGTGTTGCCGCCGGGCTGATTGGACGCGTTTGTCCAGGAAGGGGGAGGGGGCTCCCGCGTCCACACACACTATATATACACCTTGGCTTGTCCTCTCTGCCTGTTCACCTCTGATGAAGCAACGTCTAGTTGCGAAACGTTGGGTGTTTGAACTCCAATGCGCTCGGGTATCGCTTCTTTTTTTAAAAAGGAATTTTCCGATTAGAGTTGTGCTCCCACTTCTTTGATCGGATGATTGGCTGTCGCAACATTATTAATTTCAAAACGGCGGTGGGGGACTCTTTTCCTCGGCCGCGCGCCCGGCCCGGGGCGTGCTGGGCCGCTCGCCCGGAGGCGTCCACGCGGTCGGAGACTTCGACGAAAGCCGGGGGACGTGGTTTCGGCGGCGGCCGGGCCCGGGGCGGCGGCCGGGGCGCCGGGCCGGCGCGTACTGAGGTAGGAGCCCGCCACCAGTCTAATTCTTCTTTTTTTCAGGAGCGGACCGACGCATTGGAGTTAACAGGTATGAACGGACAGCCAACACACAGAGCACACGCACGCGACTTCCATCCACGACCACACATGTCCATCGCCACACACCCAACACATAGATCACGACATGCGCGCGTACACGCGCACACGCACACACCGCCTCACATGCGGACCGGATACCCTTGCACACGCACACAATCTCGGCAGCCACTCACCTACAGACCCATCCAGCCGTCGACCCCAGAAACTAGACACAACAGCAAACGGTATTATAGGCTCATTCAGGCCACATACCACAAACGTGTCATAGATGAGGCCATAGCCACGAAAACATTTCCCCCCGGTATGATGAGACAAGTTAACAAACTCACGGCCTTCATCAAACCGGCAGCTCCCACACAACACACACACAACAGAGTGGCAGAAAACACCATCTCCTGGATGGAAAACAACATGGCCATTTTACAGGAACATTACCGGGCCACTATGGCAACCTTCACTGACACACCCAAAGATGCCTTAGCCCTCCGGATTGCTATTGGTTGGGCTAGGAAGAAATATGGCCAAAAACTCAAACAGGACACCATTCACACAGTAGAACACATCTTAGACATTCACCCACACAATCGCACACCAGCCGACCCACAACCCTGCCCCCCCCCTCCTCCCCCTCCTCCTCCTCCCCCTCCCCGCGCTCATCACACACTCACCGCAAATACACAATCTCGGCCACTCATCCAAGGGGGGACAGAAGAAGACTTTCCACCCCTACCGAGGGCAAGGGCCCCATACAAACTATATTCACTTTACCTAGGTCCACGCGCTTCCCTCTCCGAAGAAATCGCCCGCCCCACATCAATTGCCCCAACAAACCGACACTCACCACTCACACAGACGACGGCAACCTGCCAAACAGCAGACCAGCCAAAAAAGTCGTCACAGCCCTCCTCAGTCCCACTACCCATCACAACACCCCAAGTAACCCCAACACCCACCACCCAACCCCGTAGCGGACCGCTAAAACCACTGACCGCCCTGCGGGACAGCCACGCTCAGGTCCATGCGCCACCCCAGACAGTAACACCACCACACACCACCCCGGACTTTGCGACTACCACCTTGGACGGACCCCTCAGGGAGTCTAACGTGGCCGTAACGACGGAGGACTCAATTCTTCCCCTCTCTCTATCCCCCACAGATCTCCCCGGCGGGCGGACCGGCTCGGTTGGGCAGCAAACCTCTCCCAGCCATCTCAAAAAAACACAGGGTGAAAAGGGTGAAACAACCATGATGAGCGGGACGCAGAAGGTCGATATGGCCGCAACAAGAGCCCATTCTGAACCCTCCACCCAACAAGATGGTGGGGCCTCGCTGCCTGGCCACCCCGGTCCGCGGGCCGCGACACCAGAAATAGACAATCGGCTCCCCACACACCCGCTATCCCCTACCACACCGTTTGCCCGGGCGCTGGGCACACCCCCCCTCCGCCAATCTCCATTCAGACCCACCTACCACATAGCGAGAGCGCACCTTAAAATAACAGCCTGGAATTTTAAACCCCGTAGACCCATCATTATCCTGGGTGATTCAAACATCAATAGGATCCCCCCTCACCACAACCCCGACATACAACTCGACAGTTATCCGGGAGCCACGCTGTATACTTTTCTGAAAGTATGCGAAAAGGCACCGATTTACCCGAACACCAAAATCGCGGTATTCTCAATTGGCCTCAACAACAGGGACCGGGACGCAAAACAAACCTCCATAAAACAGCTCAGAGCACTTTACAGACAGGCCAAAATCACCTTCCCAAATGCAGACATTTACTTCCCCATTATAAATTACTCCTCACGGCTCCCGCCAACCCACCAGGACAATTTGAAAATCATTAACAACACCATAGCCACACACCTCCCCTTCCTGGCAGAAATCCCACATGACACCTTCACCACGGAAAAAGATAACCTCCACTGGACAGCGTCCACAGCCCGCAATATCTTCCAACATTGGTGCAAACAATTAAATTTAACGTCGGCCTGAAGCCTAACCGGGCACGGGACGAGCACACCCCAGCATACCCACGACCGGACACACACCGCAATCGGGACCTGGTCTGGAATTCAGAATCACAAATTTGTAATCTGGCAACATTGTTCACTCCCACCACACCACAACGCCATCTCTTGGAGAGGGGGCTCACCTTCATCCCACGTCCCACCAACTTTGACTGGGAGCAACTTCATAGGGACCTACACAATTACCACAGACGAATAAAACTCAAAAATTATTTCCATCCCGACTCCCAACAACAACGACAACACAAACAATTCAGCCACCCGTCCACCTGGGAACCGGACAAGACCACCCTAGACCCGGAAACACAACACCTCATCCTCCAAGATAGACTGACTCTACGCCGCTACCGTCCCCCGGCGGATGTCCCAGACAACCTACCGGGGGCCGAACGCGCAGCGCTCAAACAACTAATCCATCACCCCAACATCATTATCAAACCGGCAGACAAAGGCAGCAAAATTGTAATCATGGACAGACAACAATACTCACTGGAGGCGAACAGACAGCTAAACAACACCACCTACTATAGACCCCTGGACGATACAATACAACCCCAGACCCAAATTCAAATCCGGACCATTATTCAGTCGCTACATAACAAAAAATACATTTCGGCCAAACAAAAACACTATCTACTCGGACCACAGAACCCACGACCCCGCTATTTTTATCTCCTACCAAAAATCCACAAAGAGCCACAAACTTGGACCGTTCCCTTTGAGGTTCCTCCCGGCCGCCCTATAGTCTCGGACTGCAATAGCGCCACCTACCACATTAGCCAATACATCGACCACTTCTTGGGCCCTCTCTCCACCCGACACCCCAGCTACATTAAAGACACATACCACTTCCTGGAAATCATCCGCTCCATGGCCGTCCCCGCCAACGCGTATGTATTCACAATTGACGTGGATAGCCTGTATACCAATATTAACACACAACTGGGTTTACAAGTCATCTCATCCGTTTTTTCTCGCAACCCGGACGACACACGACCGGATGCAGAAATCCTTCAACTCCTAGAATTGTGCCTGAAAAACAACGACTTCCTATTCAACAACCAATATTATCTCCAGGTGACCGGGACGGCCATGGGCCAGAGATTCGCACCATCCTATGCCAACCTCTACATGAGTGAATGGGAGCGAGAGGCCTTGGACAAATGCCCCCTAAAACCCACCCTCTACCTTCGGTTTTTAGACGACATTTTCGGAATCTGGCCACACGACCTGGCACAATTCTCAGACTTCATCCACATTCTCAATAATCATCACCCCTCCATCAAAATCAAACACACCATAGAATCGGAACAAATCAACTTCCTGGACACCACAGTCTATTTCAGGCCACTCAACACCACGCAGAAAACACTCCAGACCAAAGTTTATTTCAAACCAACGGACACACACTCACTATTACACAAAAATAGTTACCATCCAAGACACACGTTCATAGGCATAGTCAAATCACAACTCATCCGTTTCCGTCGCATTTGCTCAGACATCTCAGACTTCCACTCAGCCACCCAGATTCTGTTCAAAAGCCTCCGTAAACGAGGCTACTCCAAACGCTTCCTCCGCACCATTAAAAATAAAAACAACACCTTGGCTCCTCCCGTTCCCATTCGCTCACCCCCCCATCGGCCCCAGCCCCCGCCAACCCAGGTTCCCAGATCCGAGCTGCCTCCACCCTCTTCCCCCTACCTGAACCAAGGCCTGGATCCTCTAAACCCCAGCCCTGACACCCCCTCCCACCCTTATCCTGATCTTAACCACCCCCAACCCCATCCTTATCCTAACCCTAACCCCAACCCTAACCCCAACCCTAACCATAACCCCAACCCTAACCCCAACCCTAACCCTAACCATAACCCCAACCCTAATCATAGCCCCAACCCTAACCCTAACCCTAACCACGACCCTAACCCTAAACTTAACCATGACCCTACCCCCGGTCCTTATCCTGAACCTAACTCTTCCCCCTTCCCCAATGAAGGCCTGCATCCCAACCCCCCTGTAGCGAGAGGCAGCTCGGGCCCACAACACACCGCCACAATTAGTTCACACCTCAACCCTACCCCGCCGCGGCACTTCATACCTCTCATCTCCACCTTTTCACACAAAATAACCGGTCTCCACCAGGCCATAAAGAACAGTTTCTCCAGTCTGCAGTCCCAGCACCCGGCTTTCCACAACAATAAAATCATATCCGCTTACAGAAAAAACAAGAGCCTCCACAACATACTGGTCAAATCCCAATTCTCCGATCACAGACCCACACCCCAATTACAATATGCACACCACTACAGAAACAGAAAATACATCCACAACCCACACACCAACACAGCTATGCCCACCTTGGGCTCATTCTCCGTCAACACCACAAACGTCGTTTACATCATCACATGCACCCTCTGCGACAAACACTACATTGGGGAAACCCGACACTCGATACATACACGACTCTCACAACACATACACAACATCATGGTAGGCAAACTTCGTACCCCCCTAATCACACACTTCCAAACGCACCCCTCCTCCCACCTCATCATCTCTGGCCTTGAAAACAACGATCACTGGACCGGGGGGCAGAGGAAGAGAGCGGAAAAACAGTGGATCCACAAGCTCCGGACGACCGCACCGGGAGGCCTCAATGATGACGTTTAATTACGCCGGCCCCTGTTTGCTCATGTCCATGCACCCGCCAACAACCATCTTTATCCATTGGGGGGACTAGTTCAGACACCGTAGGCCAGTGCAAATAAAGTCAATTACCGACACCCCAAACCCCAACCCTAACCCAACCCTAATCCAGCCAGTGCCACGGATCTGGACTCCCCCCTGCAACTCAGATAATCCGGAAACCCTACGTAAAAACGACCTCCACATTCTCTCACCATATCAGATTCCTTCTGTATTCACCCTCTTTCCCCACTCCATTCCACCCCACACACACACACACACACACACACACACACGGAAAAAATAAATAAAAAAATAAAAAAAATAATAAAATAAAAAAATAAATTAATAATAATTATAATATTTGGTTGATGGGTGGGTGGGGGTGGCGCTCCGTTTTCTGCCGCCTGCGGGACTCGATCGCGGCCCGCTGGGCTGACGGGCGGGCGCGCTATCCGCCACACCACATGGGCGTGGGAGTTTGCTCACACACATAGCTACACATAGTTACTTTGCCCCTCTGTCCTTCCGGGATCAATGACCAATCAGGGGGCTGCGTCTCCTGCCCCGCCGAGATTCAAAATACGAAGTGGCGTATGGGGTTGGCGCAGCGGTGTTGCCGCCGGGCTGATTGGACGCGTTTGTCCAGGAAGGGGGAGGGGGCTCCCGCGTCCACACACACTATATATACACCTTGGCTTGTCCTCTCTGCCTGTTCACCTCTGATGAAGCAACGTCTAGTTGCGAAACGTTGGGTGTTTGAACTCCAATGCGCTCGGGTATCGCTTCTTTTTTTAAAAAGGAATTTTCCGATTAGAGTTGTGCTCCCACTTCTTTGATCGGATGATTGGCTGTCGCAACATTATTAATTTCAAAACGGCGGTGGGGGACTCTTTTCCTCGGCCGCGCGCCCGGCCCGGGGCGTGCTGGGCCGCTCGCCCGGAGGCGTCCACGCGGTCGGAGACTTCGACGAAAGCCGGGGGACGTGGTTTCGGCGGCGGCCGGGCCCGGGGCGGCGGCCGGGGCGCCGGGCCGGCGCGTACTGAGGTAGGAGCCCGCCACCAGTCTAATTCTTCTTTTTTTCAGGAGCGGACCGACGCATTGGAGTTAACAGGTATGAACGGACAGCCAACACACAGAGCACACGCACGCGACTTCCATCCACGACCACACATGTCCATCGCCACACACCCAACACATAGATCACGACATGCGCGCGTACACGCGCACACGCACACACCGCCTCACATGCGGACCGGATACCCTTGCACACGCACACAATCTCGGCAGCCACTCACCTACAGACCCATCCAGCCGTCGACCCCAGAAACTAGACACAACAGCAAACGGTATTATAGGCTCATTCAGGCCACATACCACAAACGTGTCATAGATGAGGCCATAGCCACGAAAACATTTCCCCCCGGTATGATGAGACAAGTTAACAAACTCACGGCCTTCATCAAACCGGCAGCTCCCACACAACACACACACAACAGAGTGGCAGAAAACACCATCTCCTGGATGGAAAACAACATGGCCATTTTACAGGAACATTACCGGGCCACTATGGCAACCTTCACTGACACACCCAAAGATGCCTTAGCCCTCCGGATTGCTATTGGTTGGGCTAGGAAGAAATATGGCCAAAAACTCAAACAGGACACCATTCACACAGTAGAACACATCTTAGACATTCACCCACACAATCGCACACCAGCCGACCCACAACCCTGCCCCCCCCCTCCTCCCCCTCCTCCTCCTCCCCCTCCCCGCGCTCATCACACACTCACCGCAAATACACAATCTCGGCCACTCATCCAAGGGGGGACAGAAGAAGACTTTCCACCCCTACCGAGGGCAAGGGCCCCATACAAACTATATTCACTTTACCTAGGTCCACGCGCTTCCCTCTCCGAAGAAATCGCCCGCCCCACATCAATTGCCCCAACAAACCGACACTCACCACTCACACAGACGACGGCAACCTGCCAAACAGCAGACCAGCCAAAAAAGTCGTCACAGCCCTCCTCAGTCCCACTACCCATCACAACACCCCAAGTAACCCCAACACCCACCACCCAACCCCGTAGCGGACCGCTAAAACCACTGACCGCCCTGCGGGACAGCCACGCTCAGGTCCATGCGCCACCCCAGACAGTAACACCACCACACACCACCCCGGACTTTGCGACTACCACCTTGGACGGACCCCTCAGGGAGTCTAACGTGGCCGTAACGACGGAGGACTCAATTCTTCCCCTCTCTCTATCCCCCACAGATCTCCCCGGCGGGCGGACCGGCTCGGTTGGGCAGCAAACCTCTCCCAGCCATCTCAAAAAAACACAGGGTGAAAAGGGTGAAACAACCATGATGAGCGGGACGCAGAAGGTCGATATGGCCGCAACAAGAGCCCATTCTGAACCCTCCACCCAACAAGATGGTGGGGCCTCGCTGCCTGGCCACCCCGGTCCGCGGGCCGCGACACCAGAAATAGACAATCGGCTCCCCACACACCCGCTATCCCCTACCACACCGTTTGCCCGGGCGCTGGGCACACCCCCCCTCCGCCAATCTCCATTCAGACCCACCTACCACATAGCGAGAGCGCACCTTAAAATAACAGCCTGGAATTTTAAACCCCGTAGACCCATCATTATCCTGGGTGATTCAAACATCAATAGGATCCCCCCTCACCACAACCCCGACATACAACTCGACAGTTATCCGGGAGCCACGCTGTATACTTTTCTGAAAGTATGCGAAAAGGCACCGATTTACCCGAACACCAAAATCGCGGTATTCTCAATTGGCCTCAACAACAGGGACCGGGACGCAAAACAAACCTCCATAAAACAGCTCAGAGCACTTTACAGACAGGCCAAAATCACCTTCCCAAATGCAGACATTTACTTCCCCATTATAAATTACTCCTCACGGCTCCCGCCAACCCACCAGGACAATTTGAAAATCATTAACAACACCATAGCCACACACCTCCCCTTCCTGGCAGAAATCCCACATGACACCTTCACCACGGAAAAAGATAACCTCCACTGGACAGCGTCCACAGCCCGCAATATCTTCCAACATTGGTGCAAACAATTAAATTTAACGTCGGCCTGAAGCCTAACCGGGCACGGGACGAGCACACCCCAGCATACCCACGACCGGACACACACCGCAATCGGGACCTGGTCTGGAATTCAGAATCACAAATTTGTAATCTGGCAACATTGTTCACTCCCACCACACCACAACGCCATCTCTTGGAGAGGGGGCTCACCTTCATCCCACGTCCCACCAACTTTGACTGGGAGCAACTTCATAGGGACCTACACAATTACCACAGACGAATAAAACTCAAAAATTATTTCCATCCCGACTCCCAACAACAACGACAACACAAACAATTCAGCCACCCGTCCACCTGGGAACCGGACAAGACCACCCTAGACCCGGAAACACAACACCTCATCCTCCAAGATAGACTGACTCTACGCCGCTACCGTCCCCCGGCGGATGTCCCAGACAACCTACCGGGGGCCGAACGCGCAGCGCTCAAACAACTAATCCATCACCCCAACATCATTATCAAACCGGCAGACAAAGGCAGCAAAATTGTAATCATGGACAGACAACAATACTCACTGGAGGCGAACAGACAGCTAAACAACACCACCTACTATAGACCCCTGGACGATACAATACAACCCCAGACCCAAATTCAAATCCGGACCATTATTCAGTCGCTACATAACAAAAAATACATTTCGGCCAAACAAAAACACTATCTATTCGGACCACAGAACCCACGACCCCGCTATTTTTATCTCCTACCAAAAATCCACAAAGAGCCACAAACTTGGACCGTTCCCTTTGAGGTTCCTCCCGGCCGCCCTATAGTCTCGGACTGCAATAGCGCCACCTACCACATTAGCCAATACATCGACCACTTCTTGGGCCCTCTCTCCACCCGACACCCCAGCTACATTAAAGACACATACCACTTCCTGGAAATCATCCGCTCCATGGCCGTCCCCGCCAACGCGTATGTATTCACAATTGACGTGGATAGCCTGTATACCAATATTAACACACAACTGGGTTTACAAGTCATCTCATCCGTTTTTTCTCGCAACCCGGACGACACACGACCGGATGCAGAAATCCTTCAACTCCTAGAATTGTGCCTGAAAAACAACGACTTCCTATTCAACAACCAATATTATCTCCAGGTGACCGGGACGGCCATGGGCCAGAGATTCGCACCATCCTATGCCAACCTCTACATGAGTGAATGGGAGCGAGAGGCCTTGGACAAATGCCCCCTAAAACCCACCCTCTACCTTCGGTTTTTAGACGACATTTTCGGAATCTGGCCACACGACCTGGCACAATTCTCAGACTTCATCCACATTCTCAATAATCATCACCCCTCCATCAAAATCAAACACACCATAGAATCGGAACAAATCAACTTCCTGGACACCACAGTCTATTTCAGGCCACTCAACACCACGCAGAAAACACTCCAGACCAAAGTTTATTTCAAACCAACGGACACACACTCACTATTACACAAAAATAGTTACCATCCAAGACACACGTTCATAGGCATAGTCAAATCACAACTCATCCGTTTCCGTCGCATTTGCTCAGACATCTCAGACTTCCACTCAGCCACCCAGATTCTGTTCAAAAGCCTCCGTAAACGAGGCTACTCCAAACGCTTCCTCCGCACCATTAAAAATAAAAACAACACCTTGGCTCCTCCCGTTCCCATTCGCTCACCCCCCCATCGGCCCCAGCCCCCGCCAACCCAGGTTCCCAGATCCGAGCTGCCTCCACCCTCTTCCCCCTACCTGAACCAAGGCCTGGATCCTCTAAACCCCAGCCCTGACACCCCCTCCCACCCTTATCCTGATCTTAACCACCCCCAACCCCATCCTTATCCTAACCCTAACCCCAACCCTAACCCCAACCCTAACCATAACCCCAACCCTAACCCCAACCCTAACCCTAACCATAACCCCAACCCTAATCATAGCCCCAACCCTAACCCTAACCCTAACCACGACCCTAACCCTAAACTTAACCATGACCCTACCCCCGGTCCTTATCCTGAACCTAACTCTTCCCCCTTCCCCAATGAAGGCCTGCATCCCAACCCCCCTGTAGCGAGAGGCAGCTCGGGCCCACAACACACCGCCACAATTAGTTCACACCTCAACCCTACCCCGCCGCGGCACTTCATACCTCTCATCTCCACCTTTTCACACAAAATAACCGGTCTCCACCAGGCCATAAAGAACAGTTTCTCCAGTCTGCAGTCCCAGCACCCGGCTTTCCACAACAATAAAATCATATCCGCTTACAGAAAAAACAAGAGCCTCCACAACATACTGGTCAAATCCCAATTCTCCGATCACAGACCCACACCCCAATTACAATATGCACACCACTACAGAAACAGAAAATACATCCACAACCCACACACCAACACAGCTATGCCCACCTTGGGCTCATTCTCCGTCAACACCACAAACGTCGTTTACATCATCACATGCACCCTCTGCGACAAACACTACATTGGGGAAACCCGACACTCGATACATACACGACTCTCACAACACATACACAACATCATGGTAGGCAAACTTCGTACCCCCCTAATCACACACTTCCAAACGCACCCCTCCTCCCACCTCATCATCTCTGGCCTTGAAAACAACGATCACTGGACCGGGGGGCAGAGGAAGAGAGCGGAAAAACAGTGGATCCACAAGCTCCGGACGACCGCACCGGGAGGCCTCAATGATGACGTTTAATTACGCCGGCCCCTGTTTGCTCATGTCCATGCACCCGCCAACAACCATCTTTATCCATTGGGGGGACTAGTTCAGACACCGTAGGCCAGTGCAAATAAAGTCAATTACCGACACCCCAAACCCCAACCCTAACCCAACCCTAACCCCTAACCCTAACCCTAACCCTAACCCTAACCCCAACCCTAACCCTAACCCTAACCCTAACCCTAACCCTAACCCCTAACCCTAACCCCTAACCCTAACCCTAACCCTAACCCTAACCCCCTAACCCTAACCCCCTAACCCTAACCCTAACCCCCTAACCCTAACCCCCTAACCCTAACCCTAACCCTAACCCTAACCCTCTGACACCATAGATTTTCACGCCGCCACCAAAATATTATTCCACAGCCTCCGCTCCAGAGGCTATTCCAAACGATTTCTCCGTTCCATTAAAAACACCACCCTGGCATCTCTCGCTCCCGCTCGCTCATTGCACCCCCCTTCTCCACTCCGGGTCCCAGGGCCTGGGCCGCCTCAATTTCCTTCCCCCTACCCGAACCTGGGTCTGTATCCCCGGTCCAACCCCGACCCCCACCTCCTCCCCTACCTGAACCAAGGTTTGTATCCCCGACCCCTTGAGGATGGAGGCGACTCGGGCCCACCACCACACACATGCACACATCA
>NC_079227.1:35000-110000 GCF_029633865.1 Lampris incognitus
TGTTCCCACACAAACCCCACCAGCCTCACAGCACACAAACAGGTTATAGCCCAAATACACCAACCCCCCCAGTAAATATACCACCACACAGGACCTACATTACAATACACAAAGTACACACTCCAATATTTCAGTTTGCACCCCTGACACCATTTCCACTCTTCCCCCAAAGACAGATGCTGGGGGTGCCCGGGATGGCCTGGCTGGGCGGCTGACCCCACAAAAGCAAAAAACCTTGTGTAACCCACTTGGATAAGGAATAACCTGCAAGGATGATTAATAACCATCTAAGGTAAGTAGTAGTAACCATAGGGTAAGCACACCTCTTTACTAGGTTCGTAGGAGTCGTGATTAACTTGACTGAGAAATGATAGGAGCCGGACAACCAGGATAAAATGGTAAGTACAAGTATTTAGTGTTGTAGTTGCAACACTCAAAAAGGTACACATACAATTATACAATAATCCCTCAATGACCCGGGTCCTAATACAGTAAGCGCTTTTAGTTCAATAAAGAAAATAAAAATAAAAGTGAGTGTGTGTGTTTTTCAGAGTCCTACCACACCAGGCGTGTGGGAGAATTGTGGGGTTAGATTCTTTTTTCTTGGTTCCGAGCGGTGGCTCGCCAGGAACAAATCAATCATTCAAAAGACGAGAAGACAGGACGATTGTCTCCCCGCTGACGGACAATGGCGAATTCTTTCGTTCATTTTTTTCCCCCCTCTCACTTTTAGCTCGAGATCGCATGTGTTTTTTTTGTGGTGCGTTCTAACAATCTCACGCACACAGCAGCTTCCTGTAATGGAGGCGGGACTTCCAGATAGGCAGACGCTTCTCATTGGCTAGAAAGCATAGCTCTACACAAAATCAAAAACACTATTAACCCTTTGCTGGGATAACTGGATCACATCTAACCAGATATTATTAATAACCCATTGTGTGACTGGGTTACATCCTCCCCTTCTAAATTAACATGAGTCCCTTCATGTTCTTAAACAACTGCTATCGGCTCAAGATAAGGGTTTTCATGACTTAAAAACATCAACAAGCACTTTGTTGAAGCCTTCTAACAGACTATGAGCAAAGGAAACAAGTGAATTCCCAAGCTTTAGATATGTTAAGCGTCCAGGTGCTCTTCTAGAACGCTCGGATCTCCGAGGATCATCATCAGTTCCTTCACTGGACTGAAGATTGGTTGCTTCGATCTCTGCTGGATGGATATCATTGGTTGTGACCCCTTCCATTAGAACTTCGTCTTGACTGGACAAGTCGAGCATCATCATCATCTTCAAGTTTCCGTAGGCACTTCTGCAGTGAAGTTCGGAATATTTCCATGCTCCTCAGTTGGAGACTCCTCAGGCATGGATATGTCAGAAGGCCTTTCAATGTGTTGCTCTTTTCCAGCCTCCTGAGAAGACACATCAGGTAGGTTCTCTGTTTCCGGCAGGACTTGAGTAGACTGGACAACCTCCGTAGTGTAACTCATAGGTGAGTACTCCATCGCTTCAATAGGACTGGGTACGTCCTTAGTCTCTTCCATTCTCTTGGGGATATGGACCTCTGTAGTAAATCTCTCCTCCACAGGATTTACAGGAGTGTGGAACCACAGAGTTGTCATTTTCATCTTCCGACTCGTCGGTTTCCTCCTCTGTTTGGATAGGATCCTGCGAACTGGTTTGACTGTTTCCTCCTCTTCTGTCTCAGATAAGAAACCACAGGGAAGTAGGAGATCACGGTGCAGCGTCCGTGTGGGTGATTGACCTTCTGGACACACTACAGACGGGTAGGTCTCCTGCTCTCTTCTTTACGATATAGATGTAGACTCCCACCGATCAGCAAGTTTGTGTTTGCCGCGGGGACGGATATTTCGCACAAGGACCCGGTCACCTACTTCTAGAGTAGACTCTCACATGCTTGTCAAACCGTTGTTTGTTCTTTGCGACTTTGGCATTTTCAACAGCAAGTTGATAGCTCTCTTCTAAGTGAGACCTCAGGTTTTTTTTTTGTTTTTTTTTTTTACATACTGTGATGTTGATGGACCATCCCTCCTGACAGGTAAACCAAAGGCAATATCAATGGGCAACCTTGGCTGGCGGCCAAACAAGCTCGTATGACGAATACCCGGTAACTTCATTTCGTATACAGTTATAGGCGTGTGTGAGGGGTTGGACACGATCACGCCACTGACTTCTTTGTCGCTCAGAGTGCCCAACATACCTTACAAAGTACGATTAAAGCGCTCAACCGGATTTCCCCTAGGGTGATAAGGACTAGTTCTGACTTTACGTATACCAGCTAATGCGCAAAGTTCTTTGATGTCTTAGATTCGAAATCCCTACCCTGATCACTATGGAGACGCTCTGGGAAATCATAAAAGATAAGGAACAGGTCCCAGAGGCATTTAGCTGCTGTTTTTGCCATCTGGTCTTTCATTGGTATAGCGACGGCATACTTTGTAAAGTGGTCTGTGTTAACTAGAATATCTTGTGTTATCGCTATCTGGCTCGAGAGACAAGAAGTCCATACAGACCAATTCCATCGGTCTGCTGGTCTGGACGTTAACCAAAGGAGCTGCTTTCTCTGGTTGCTTCTTTCGGCGTACACATCTTCCACAGCTCTACACCTTGTTTTCTACATCTGCGGCCACCTTTGGCCAATAGAACCTCGATCTGACCAGCTCAAGGGTGCGTTCTATCCACATATGCCCCATGTTAAGAGTTTGAAGAACGGCCTGTCTCAGTTCTTGGGGAAGGACTAACTGACACACTGCTCGATTGCCACATTTACGTTTCCTGTACAACAGGCGGTCAGTTAGTTCTAGACGGCTCCACTCCTTGAGCATTAAGCTTAGCTCATATGACTCGGCCTTGAGACTGGCATCTGGCTTTTCTCCTGACTAACAGGTTAATGACTCGACTGATGACAGGATCTGTTCTCTGGAAGTTGACTAGATCTTCATCACTATACTTTGGGACGGTGATGAGACCTTCTTGATACTCTTCCTCAAATACAGTAGGGATAGCCCCAGGATGTATGGCTATAGACTCGACATAGCAGAAAGAAGGGAGTTTCTCAGACACTTGACTTAGTGTGCTTTTGACAGGTAGCTTTAACTATGTCTGTAGCACAAGGACTGTCTTCTGGTGGTACGAGGTGATGAGAAGCGAAATGATGGATCCTAGCATCTTCCTCCTGCGAGACGCTGTCATTTGCTAGGGCACCATGGAGTCGTCTTGAAAGACCGTCTGCATCCTGGTTTTGTTTACCAGCTCGGTACTTGATGTCAAAACTGAATGTAGAAAGGGCAGCTAACCACCGATAGCTGGCGGTATCCAGTTTTGCGGTTGTCAAGACATATCTCAATGGATTGTTGTCAGTCACAGCTGTGAAAGTGTTTCCGTATAAGTAGTCTTGGAATTTTTCTGTTACGGCCCATTTTAAAGCTAAAAACTCCAACTTGTGAGCGGGGTATCGAGCTTCGCTACGGGACAATCCTCGACTTGCATAGGCGATGACGCGACTTTGTCCATCTAGTTCTTGGTACAACGCCGCTCCCAAGCCCGTAGTACTGGCATCCGTATGAAGAATGTAAGGTAACTTTGGGTTGGCAAATCCCAGAACAGGAGGTGAAGTTAGCTTATGGATGATAAGTTCGAAGGCTTGCTGACAGGCGGTCGTCCAGCGCTCAGCAAACGGCTCCTTGGGATTTCATAGTCAACCTTGTGGTTAGGGAGAGGTGACTTCCCGGAGAAGGATCTCAGTTTGAACGTGGAATGAAATTGGGAACCGCTTTCCCCGCTCTTTATGATGTGCTCCACTACTACGCCCTGAACTTCAGGCGTAAGTGAAACGGGTTTGTTATCCCCTTATTACTAGGAGAAGCTGTGGTTGCAAAATCCACATGAAACGGTGTTTCACCGAAAGGTCGGGTTTACTTCTACAGAAGCTGGGGTGAAGCTGTGCTGAATATCACTCATCTGTTTGCTTGGCGAAATGATCGAAGCTGGTTCATCAGCTGGCGCAGTGTTACCGCTAACACCCTCAATACCAATGGATTCAGAAATCTTAGCCAACTCCTTTCGCAAAACCTCAGCAAACGGTTTCCCACTCAGTTTGGCTACACCCTTAAGCTGTGTCAGAAACGTATCAGTCGCTGCGGTACCTATCTAGCTACTGTAAACACTAGACAGGGCTTGGATACGAAACTCAACCTTGGGATCAGCGGAACATGGTCTGGTATCTGGCAAGAAAAGAGCAAGTTCCTCTATTGCAGCGCCGGATACGAATTCAACCATCACATGGTCATTAAACTCAGACTCTGCATCTCTGATCTTAACTATCCTAGAGATTGACCCTACTGTCTTAAGACAGTCAAAAACTTCCTCATCTACCACAGTGTTAAACAACCCACTGACGATGAGCGAGTTAGGCACTTGGAAATCGTCGCAACTGAAAATATCAATGTCTGCAGCTCATATTTCACAGTACACACAACTTCTGGCTGGCTCACCAAATTTTTACCGTGTAACCCACTTGGACAAGGAATAACCTGCAAGGATGATTAATAACCATCTAAGTAGTAGTAACCATAGGGTAAGTACACCTCTTTCCTAGGTTCGTAGGAGTCGTGATTAACTGGACTGAGAACTGATAGAGCCGGACAACCAGGATAAAATGGTAAGTATTTAGTGTTGTAGTTGCAACACTCAAAAAGGTAAACATACAATTATACAATGAAATATACAATAATCCCTCAATGACCCGGGTCCTAATACAGTAAGCGCTTTCAATAAAGAAAATAAAAAAAATCTGTGTTTTTCAGAGTCCTACCACACCAGGCGTGTGGGAGAATTGTGGGGTTAGATTCTTTTTTCTTGGTTCCGAGCGGTGGCTCGCCAGTTCTTCACCAGGAACAATCAATCATTCAAAAGACGAGAAGACAGGACGATTGTCTCCCCGCTGACGGACAATGGCGAATTCTTTCGTTGATTTTTTTTCCCCTCACTTTTAGCTCGAGATCGCATGTGTGTTTTTTTGTGGTGCGTTCTAACAATCTCGCGCACACAGCAGCTTACTGCAATGGAGGTGGGACTTCCAGATAGGCAGAGGCTTCTCATTGGCTAGAAAGCATAGCTCTACACAAATCAAAACACAATATTAACCCTTTGCTGGGATAACTGGATCACATCTAACCAGATATTAATAACCCATTGTGTGACTGGGTTACACTTGCAACTGAGGGAGTCGGCAAAAATGATGAAAGGGTCCACTGAGGTCAATTATGACCGAATTATAACCCGATCTGAGCCCTCCACTCAACAACTGGGGTCATGCTGCCTAGCCATGGTGCCCTGGGCGCCTGCACACCAATAGCTCAGGCTCATTACCACACCACCCTTCCCATACCTCCCCTCCTCCCTCTCCAAACCCATTCCACTTCTCTCCCCCCCTCCTCCCGAACCCAGTACTTCTCCACCCCGTTCCCACCCCAACTCCCCACTTTCCTCCAAGTCTGTCTCTCCCTCGCCCCCTCCTACCCCCCTCACCCATCCTCCATCCCCTCTGCAAAGCACGGCCCACACCCTCTCCCCCTCCCTCAGTTCAGAGGCCTCATATACCTATTTTCCCTTCTACTTCCCACCCCACTTCCCCCGTACTACAGTTCAGATCCACTCACCCTCAGTCAGTTACCTACAGACCCACCTATCACACTGCACGCCCAAACCGTAAAATCCAGGACTGGTCCTTCAGAGGCAGAAAACCAGTCCTGGGAGATTCAAACATCAATCGGATCCCAGCCCATAACTTTTCACAAATCCAGTTGGACAGTTACTCCGTGGCTAATGCATATCACTTTTTGAAGGTCTGGAAAAAATCCCTCCCCAACCCCCACATCAAGATCATCGTCTTCTCCGTGGGGATCAACAACAGGGACCAGGACCCCAGACAGACCACAATCAAGCAACTGAAAACCTTATTTCGCACAGCAAAGCCGGCCTTCCCCAACGCAGACATCTATTTCCCGATCCTTAACTATTCACCCCACCTCACACCCACACAACAGAGTAATCTAAAACTCATCAACAACACCATGGCCACACACTTCCCCATCCTCACCGAAATCCCCCATGATACCTTCACAACAGAGAAGGACCACATCCATTGGACACCTACCACAGCCACAGATTTTCCACCACTGGTGCACACAATTAAATTTACATTAACTCCCAAAACAAATCCAGTACCACACACACACACACACACACACACACACACACACACCCCCGCATACCAGCACCTGGACTGGAACTCCCCCTCCAATATCCTCAATTTAGCAACCCTCTTCATACCCTCCCCACCCCAACGCCGTCTCTTGGAGAAGGGGCTCTCCTTCATCCCACGACCCACCAAATTCGACCGGGAGGAACTTCAAAGGGACCTATACAACTTCCACAGACGACTCAAACTCATAGATTACTTTCACCCCCACTCCGACGACCAACACATACCTTTCACTCATCCATCCAACTGGGAACCGGACTGGACTACATACCTTAACACAATCATTCATACACACAGACCGACGGGCCCTGCAACGCTACAGGCCCCCGGCAGACGTCTCTGACAACCTGTCGGGGGCCGAGCGCAGGGCCCTCACTGAACTCACCCACAACATCACCATTAAACCAGCGGACAAAGGATCCAAAATAGACATCATGGACCGCCATCAATACCTTATAGAAGCCAATAGACAACTCAACAACACATACTATAAATGACTGGACGACTCAATTCAATCACCCACCCAAAGCAGACTGAGGACCATCATTCAAATACTTTACAACAGAAAATATATCACTGCCAAGCAAAAAGATCCCTTATTCGGACAACCCACGACCCCGCTATTTCTATCTACTACCCAAAATACACAAACAACCACACACCTGGACTACCCCTTTTGAGGTCCCTCCCGGAAGACCAATAGTCTGACTGCAACAGCGCCACCTACCACATCTCCCAGTACATCGACCACTTCTTGGGGCCCCTCTCCACCCAACATCCTAGTTACATCAAGGATACATATTTCATAGAAATCAGAGCCATGGCAGTCCCGAACCAATCATACCTCTTCACAATAGACATTGACAGCCTGTATACAAACATCAACACCCACCTAGGATTACAAACACATTCAATAGAAACCCCGACCAGAATAGACCCAATCAAGAACTCCTTCAACTAATAGAACTCTGCCTTAATAACAATGACTTTCAATAACCAATACTATCTCCAGGTTAACGGGACAACCATGGGCCAGAGATTTGCCCCCTCCTACGCCAACCTCTATATGAGCGAGTGGGCGCGAGAAGCCTTGGCCAAATGCCCCCTACAACCATCCCTTTACCTTAGGTACTTGGACGACGTCTTTGGCATTTGGCCCCATGACATCACAATTTTCTGAATTCATCAATATTCTTAATAATCATCACCCCCTCCATCAAAGTCAAACACACCATAGACCCAGATCAAATCAATTTCCTGGACACTTTTTTTTTTAGACCATCCAACACAACACACAAAACATTATAGACTAAAGTATATTTCAAACCAACAGACACACACGCCCTACTCCATAAATCCAGCTATCACCCCAAACACACCTTCAAAGGCATCATCAAATCACAACTCACCCGCTTCCACCGTATCTGCTCTGACACCATAGATTTTCACGCCGCCACCAAAATATTATTCCACAGCCTCCGTTCCAGAGGCTATTCCAAACGATTCCTCCGCTCTATTAAAAACACCACCCTGGCATCTCTCGCTCCCGCTCGCTCATCGCACCCCTCTTCTCCACTCCAGGTCCCAGAGTCTGGGCCGCCTCAACTTCCTTCCCCCTACCCGAAACAGGGTCTGTATCCCCAGCCCAACCCCGACCCCCACCTCCTCCCCTACCTGAACCAAGGTTTGTATCCCTGACCCCTTGAGGATGGAGGCGACTCAGGCCCACCACCACACACACCAGAACCCACCACAACTCATATCTCTGGTTTCTACCTTCTCACATAAAATCACAACACTTCATAGTACAATCAAACGCAATTTTACCATACTACAGTTTCAACACCCGGCCTTTCACAATCATAAAATCTCCTCTGCCTATAGAAAAAACAAGCCTCCAATCATTACTCACTCGATCCAAATTTACAGACCATAGCCCCACACCCCAATTACAATATGCCCACCACTACAAAAATAGAAAATGTATCCATAAGCCACATACCGGCAAAGCTTTTCCCACCCTAGGCTCCCTTTCCATCACCAACGCAGTATACATTATTACATGCACTCTCTGCCACAAACATTACGTCGGAGAAACAAAGCACTCCATCCACACCCGCCTATCACAACACCTTCACAATATCAGGCAAGGTCGACTCAACACCCCCCTGGCCAAACATTTTCAACTTCACCCCCCCACGCACCTTACAGTTTCCGGTCTAGAGAATAATGACCGGTGGACAATTGGGCAGAGAGAATTTGGATCCACAGGCTGGGGACCACGGTACCAGGAGGTCTTAATAAAGACTGAAAGATGGCCGACCCACTCCTGGTGGGGTTGTCCCTGGACCTACGATCCGGCTGCGCTGATCCCCCTTTCTTAGGATCTTAATCACGTCTGAATCTTGGTACAAGATGACAACCCCATTATTTATTTATTTATTTATATGTATTTATTATTATTAACTGTTATTTATTGTATTTTTATTGAATCTTAGACAATCTTATTACTGTTTGGAGGGGACAGTTCTTTAATTTTGTTTGCTGTGATTTTATCTAGAGCACTTATTGCATGGCTTTTTGATTTTTTTACTCCTATGTATTTGTTTTTAATAACACTTTTCATCTTATTTTAGCACTTACAATTTTATAATTAGCACTTTCTCCTCCTCCAGCTTTTAGATTTTACCTAGATTTAATTTTATTATTTATGTATTATCTATTTTACTAATAATTTTATCCGGGGAGGCCGTCTCGCCCGGGGATCTGGGCAGCCTTCCTTGTTTAAACTAGCTCTATTGAGTCGCTCCTCCTCTTGCCCTTGTGCTCTGTCTGGGGATTGAACCCTCGTCCCTGGCGGGAGGGACCGCAGCCTTCTCCACCACACCACCCCTTAGATCAGTAGGCCAGCGCTAAATAAAAATAACTCATAAACCCACAACCCTAACCCAACCCCAAACCTAACCCAGCCCGTGCCACTGATCTAGACCAGTTATTTCAACCAATTTGCAACACAACCAACATAAAACACCATACCAACAACGGCGCGCACCCACAACAAACACACACAAAAAAAAAAGCCCCGAATTTGTGGATGGGTTTGGCTCGCCTGCCCTGGGATTCGAGCTGGCGCCCCGGTCTCGGGGGCGCCCAGCCCGGCCGGGTGAGCCACTGCATCCACACCCTAGCAACAGTCCTTTGACATGATATCGATCCAAAACCTCCCCCCTCAGAATAGCCAATCAGATCTTTAAAACCAATTTCCCTCCAAAAACTAAATCCACACCCAATCAGAACACAATACTACACCATCCCATGATCTCACCACCACAGGATAGGATATTGAACTCTTGGGGGAGGGACTTACCCTCCCTCCCCCAACAGTCAAAATACCGGATGTTGGCCGTTTCCAGTATCCCCCGAGGAAGCAGTACATCTACGAAACGTGGGGATCTCCTCTGCGCAACACGGTAACTCTCTTTTTATATATAGCCGTTTTGGCAATTGTTTTAGTCTTTTTATTGATCACTTTTTTATCAGGTACGAAAAAGCTTGAACTGTTTTTAACAATAAAGTTAGTTTTTAATCGCCGGTGGGGGGCTCCGCCTGTCCGACAGATGGCATAAAAAAATAGAGACTCTTTTAAAATCGAAAAGCTCTTTTTAAGTAACCCCACTAGCCAGAGCCGAACGGAGGAGCGGCCCCGGGAAAACTTTCCATCTATTCCCGGGCAGCCGAGATCGGAACCCCCCAGCAGAAAAACAACAACCTGCGGCAACAAGCCAACGCCGAGCTGGGGACCGGCTCCGGGAAAACCGTGCATCTACTCCCGGATAGCCGAGATCAAAAACCCTCAGCAAAACAACCATCTGCGGCAATAAGGTAAGAGCCCTCCACCACCATGTTTTTTTTACATGTAGAGTTGGGGCTGCGCACGGGAGCGGGGCTGGAAACGGCTCAGCACCTATTAGGCACACACCAACGCCACTCATGTCCACTATCACACACCCACCCAATAGACCACACACAACCACTTTGCGATTTCAAACACACATTTCCCCTCTCACTCACCGGACCCAGAAACCAGATACACAAGTAAGCAATATTTCAAACTCATTCAGGCCACACATCACAAACACATTATGGACAATGCAATAACCACGGGCACATTTCCACCGGGCATGCTACGCCAAGTCAACCGACTCACTGATTTCATCAAGCCATCCACACCAACATCAGACACACGAACTAAGATATTTACAAACACTACACAGTGGATGCGCAACACCATCATCATACTTCAGCAACATTACACAATCACCACACTAGTCAGATCCCCTACAACCCCCTGGCCCTACAAATAGCCACCGGTTGGGCCCAGAAACGCTATGGCCCCAGGCTGACAGCAGAAACCCTGCGGGAAGTCCAGCGGATTTTGCAGACTGATCGAACCGCAACCACCACCCCCACCCCCGGACCATACCACAAGAACCAACAAGAAACTACAGAAGGTGAGAATGATTATCCACCATTACCCAAACCACAAGCCCCCCATAAACTCTCCCTCTTCCTTGGTCCACGCACCTCCCTCACAGAAGAAATACAACATTACAACCGGTCAGCACCCACTCACCCACGACAGACGCCTCCAGAAATCAATCAACTCCTGCAACAGCCACCACACACTACACAGTCTGCACCTGAAGTTTCCGCACCCCCAAGAAGAGGCCCCATCCGACCACCGCAGGCCTCTGTACAAGCATTAACACACCCAATTCCTGCTCATCATACACCACCACAGCAGAAGACTCACTCCACCCAGCCACCACCCGCTCCCACCAACCTCATAGCACACACACAGGTTACAGCTCAAATACACCAACCCCCCAGTAAATCTACCACCACACAGGACCCACATTACAACACACAGTACACGTTCTAACACTTCAGTCTGCATTCCTGACACCATTTCCATCCATTTTTCACAGACAGATGCCGAGGGTGCCCGGGATGGCCTGGCTGGGCGGCTGACCCCACAAAAGCAAAAAACTTTGCAATTAAGGGAAATGATGAAAGGGTCCACTGAGGTCAAGGGTGACCGAACCATAACCCGATCTGAGCCCTCCACTCAACAACTGGGGTCGTGCTGCCCGGCCGGGTTGCCCCGGACACCTGCACACCAATAGCTCAGGCCCATTGCCACGCCACCCTTTCCATACCTCCCCGTTCCTCCCCTCCTCCCCCTCCCAAACCCATTCTACCTCTCTCCCCCCTCCCTCCTGAACCTAGTGCTTCCCCTTTGAAATCCATTCCACTTCTCACCCCACTCTCTTCCAAACCTGTCTCTCCTTCGCCCTCTCCTATTCCCCTCTCCCCCTCCCTTAGTCTAGAGGCCCCATATACCCCTATTCTTTCTTCTATTTCCCATCCCACTTCCCCTTGCACTACAGCTCAGATCCACTCACCCTTTCAATCACTCACCTACAAACCCACCTATCATATTGCACGCCCATACCGCAAAATCCAGGACTGGTCTTTCAGAGGCAGAAAACCAGTCCTGGTGCTGGGAGACTCAAATATCAATCGGATCCCAGCCCATAACTTATCACAAATCCAGCTGGACAGCTACCCCGGGGCTAATGCATACAACTTTTTGAAGGTCTGCGAAAAGTCCCTCCCCAACCCCGACGTCAAGATCATCATCTTCTCCATGGGGATCAACAACAGGGACCAGGACCCCAGACAGACCACAATCAAACAACTGAAAGCCCTATTTCGCACAGCTAAGTCGACCTTCCCCAACGCAGACATTTTCCGATTCTCAACTATTCACCCCACCTCACACCCACACAACAGAGTAACCTGAAACTCATTAACACCATGGCCACACACTTCCTCATCCTCACGACACCTTCACAACAGAGAAGGACCACATTCACTGGACACCCACCACAGCCAAACAGATCTTTTACAATTGGTGCACAATTAAATTTACAATAACTCCCAAAACAAATCCAGTATCACACACACACAACCCCCCCCCCCCCCCCCCCGCATACCAGCACCGGGACCTGGACTGGAACTCCCCCTCCAATATCCTTAACCTAGCAACCCTTTTCATACCTTCCCCACCCCAACGCCGTCTCTTGGAGAAGGGGCTCTCCATCCCACGACCCACCAAATTCGACCGGGAGGAACTTCAAAGGGACCTATATAACTTCCATAGACGACTTAAACTAATAGATTATTTTCACCCCCACTCCGACTACCAACACATACCTTTCACTCATCCATCCAACTGGGAACCGGACTGGACTACATACCTCAACACAATCATTCATACACACAGACCGACAGGCCCTGCAATGCTACAGGCCCCCGGCAGACGTCTCTGACAACCTGTCGGGGGCCGAGCGCAGGGCCCTCACTGAACTCACCCACAACATCATTAAACCAGCGGACAAAGGATCCAAAATAGTCATCATGGACCGTCATCAATGCCTCATAGAAGCCAATAGACAACTCAACAACAACACATACTATAAACGACTCAATTCAAATATCCACCCAAAGCAGACTGAGGACCATCATTCAAACACTCTACAATAAAAAATATCTGCCAAACAAAAAGATTACTTATTCGGACAACCCACGACCCCGCTACTTCTATTTATTACCCAAAATACATAAACAACCACACACCTGGACTATCCCTTTTGAGGTCCCTCCCGGAAGACCAATAGTTTCCGACTGCAACAGCGCCACCTACCACATCTCCCAGTACATCGACCACTTCTTGGGGCCCCTCTCCACCCAACATCCTAGTTACATCAAGGACACATACCACTTCATAGAAATCAGACCCATGGCAGTCCCGAACCAATCATATCTCTTCACAATAGACATCGACAACTTGTACACTAACATCAACACCCACCTAGGATTACAAACACTCACAAACATACTCAATAGAAACCCCGACCGTAACAGACCCAACCAAGAACTCCTTCAATTAATAGAACTCTGCCTTAATAACACTGATTTTCTTTTCAATAACCAATACTTTCTCCAGGTTAACGGGACAGCCATGGGCCAGAGATTTGCCCCCTCCTACGCCAACCTCTATGAGCGAGAAGCCTTGGCCAAATGCCCCCTACAACCGTCCCTTTACCTTAGGTATTTGGACGACATCTTTGGCATTTGGCCCCATGACATTACACAATTCCCTGCATTTATCAATATTCTTAATAATCACCCCTCCATCAAAGTCAAACACACCATAGACCCAGACCAAATCAATTTCCTTGACACCACAGTTTTTTTTAGGCCATCCAACAACACACAAATCCTTACAGACCAAAGTTTATTTCAAACCAACAGACACACACGCCCTACTCCATAAATCTAGCCATCACCCCAAACACACCTTCAAGGGCATCATCAAATCACAACTCACCCGCTTCCACCGTATCTGCTCCGACACCATAGATTTTCACGCCGCCACCAAAATATTATTCCACAGCCTCCGCTCCAGAGGCTATTCCAAACGATTCCTCCGCTCCATTAAGAACACCACCCTGGCATCTCTCGCTCCCGCTCGCTCATCGCACCCCCCTTCTCCACTCCAGATCCCAGGGTCTGGGCCGCCTCAACTTCCTTCCCCCTACCCGAACCAGGGTCTGTTTCCCCAGCCCAACCCCGACCTCCTCCCCTACCTGAACCAAGGTTTGTATCCCCGACCCCTTGAGGATGGAGGCGACTCAGGCCCACCACCACACACACACACACACACACACACACACTCAGCACACATCAGAACCCACCACAACTCATACCCCTGGTTTCTACCTTTTCACATAAGATCACAACACTTCATAGCACTATCAAACACAACTTTTCCATATTACAGTCTCAACACCCGGCATTTCACAATCATAAAATCATCTCCGCCTACAGAAAAAACAAGAGCCTCCAATCATTACTCACTCGATCCCAATTTACAGACCATAGCCCCACACCCCAATTACAATATGCTCACCACTACAAAAATAGAAAATTTATCCTAAATCCACACACCGGCACAGCTTTCCCCACCCTAGGCTCCCTTTCCATCACCACCACCAACACAGTATACATCATTACGTGCACATTCTGCCACAAACACTACATCGGCGAAACAAAGCACTCCATCCACACCCGCCTATCACAACACCTTTATAATATCGGGCAAGGTCGACTCAACACCCCCCTGGTCAAACATTTTCAACTTCACCCCCCCCCCCCCACGCACCTTACAGTTTCCGGTCTAGAGAGTAATGACCGGTGGACCATTGGGCAGAGAAAGAGCGGAGAGAATTTGGATCCACAGGCTGGGGACCACGGTATCAGGAGGTCTTAAAGACTGAAAGATGGCCGATCTGGCCGACCCACTCCTGGTGGGGTTTGTCCCTGGATCTACGATCCGGCTGCGCTGATCCCCCTTTCTTAGGATCTTAATCACGTCTGAATCTTGGTGCGAGATGACAACCCCACTATTTATTTATTTATTTTATGTATTTACTATTATCAACTGTTATTTATTGTGTTTTTATTGAATCTTAGACAATCTTATGACTGTTTGGAGGGGACAATTTTTTACATTTTGTTTGCTGTGATTTTATCTAGAGCACTTATTGCATGGCTTTTTGACTTTTTTACTCTTATGTATTTGTTTTACTATGGCACTTTGTTTTTAATAGCACTTTATTTTATTTTAGCACTTACAATTTAATAATTAGCACTTTCTCCTCCTCCAGCTTTTACCTAGATTTAAATTTATTATGTATTTATTTATTATCTATTTTACTAATAATTTTATCCGGGGAGGCCGTCTCGCCCGGGGATCTGGGCAGCCTTCCTTGTTTAAACTAGCTCTATTGAGTCGCTCCTCCTCCTGCCCTTGTGCTCTGTCTGGGGATTGAACCCTCGTCCCTGGCGGGAGGGACCGCAGCCTTCTCCACCACACCACCCCTTAGATCAGTAGGCCAGCGCTAAATAAAAATAACTCATAAACCCACAACCCTAACCCAACCCCAAACCTAACCCAGCCCGTGCCACTGATCTAGACCCGTTATTTCAACCAATTTGCAACACAACAACAACCAACAAACCACCACCAACGGCGCGCACCCACAAACAAACCACAAAAAAAAAAAAAAACCCGAATTTGTGGATGGGTTTGGCTCGCCTGCCCTGGGATTCGAGCTGGCGCCCCGGTCTCGGGAGCGCCCAGCCGGGTGAGCCACTGCATCCACACCCTAGCAACAGCCCGTTGACATATCGATCCAAACCCCCCCCCCCCCAGAATATCCAATCAGATCTTTAAAACCAGTTTCCCTCCAAAAACTAAATCCACACCCAATCAGAATACAACACTACACCATCCCATGATCTCACCACCACAGGATAGGATGTTGAACTCTCGGGGGAGGGACTAACCCTCCCTCCCCCAACAGTCAAAATACCGGATGTTGGCGTTCCCAGTATCCCCTGAGGAAGCAGTACATCTGCGAAACGTCGGGATCTCCTCTGCTCCCCTGCGCAACACGGTAACTCTTTTTTTACAGCCGTTTTGGCAATTGTTTTAGTCTTTTTTTTTTTTTTTTTTTTTTTTTTTTTTTTTTTAAATCAGGCACGGCTTGAACTTTTTTGTAATAATAAAGTTAGTTTTTAATCGCCGGTGGGGGGCTCCGCCTGTCCCAACAGATGGCATTAAAAAAAAAAGACTTTTTTCAAAATCAAAAAGTTCTTTTTAAGCCCACTAGCCAGAGCCGAACGGAGGAGCGGCCCCGGGAAAACTTTCCATCCATTCCCGGGCAGCCGAGATCGGAACCCCCCAGCAGAAAAACAACAACCTGCGGCAACAAGCCAACACCGACCTGGGGACCGGCTGCGGGAGAAATCGTCCATCTACTCCCGGATAGCCGAGATCAGAAACCCTCAGCAAAACCACCATCTGCGGCAATAAAGTAAGAGCCCTCCACCACCATGTTTTTTTACACGTAGAGTTGGGGCTGCGGACGGGAGCGGGGCTGGAAACGGCTCAGCACCTATTAGGCACACACCAATGCCACTCACGTCCACTATCACACACCCACCCAATAGACCACACACAACCACATCGCGAGATCAAACATACATTTCCCCTCTCACTCACCGGACCCAGAAACCAGATACACAAGCAAGCAATATTTTAAAACTCGTTCAGGCCACACATCACAAACACATTATGGACAATGCAATAACCACGGGCACATTTCCACCGGGCATGCTACGCCAAGTCAACCGCCTCACTGATTTCATCAAGCCATCCACACCAACAACAGACACACGGACCAAGATACATACAAACACTACACAGTGGATGCGCAACACCATCTTCATACTCCAACATTACACAAACACAATAACCACACTAGTCATATCCCCCTACAACCCCCTGGCCCTACAAATAGCCACCGGTTGGGCCCAGAAGCGCTATGGCCCCAGGCTGACAGCAGAAACCCTGCGGGAAGTCCAGCGGATTTTGCAGACTGATCAAACCGCAATCACCACCCCCGGACCTTACCACAAGAACAAACGGAAAGCAGACAACACCTCGCCCATGATTCAAGAAACCACAGAAGACGAAAATGACTACCCACAATTACCCAAACCACAAGCCCCCCATAAACTCTCCCTCTTCCTTGGTCCACGCACCTCCCTCACAGAAGAAATCCAACAATATAACCGGTCAGCACCCACTCACCCACGACAGACGTCTTCAGAAATCAACCAACTCCAGCAACAGCCACCACATACTACACAGTCTTTACCTGAAGTTTCCATACCCCCAACTGCTGCACCCCCAAGAAGAGGCCCCATCCGACCACCGCAGGCCTCTGTACAAGCATTAACACACCCAACTCCTGCTCATCATACACCACCACAGCAAAAGACTCACTCCACCCAGCCACCACCCGCTCCCACCAACCTCATAGCACACACACACACACACACACACACGTTACAGCCCAAATACACCAACCCCCCAGCAAATCTACCACCACACAGGACCCACATTACAACACACAGTACACGCTCCAACATTTCAGTCTGCATTCCTGACACCATTTCCATCCATCTTTCACAGACAGATGCCGAGGGTGCCCGGGATGGCCTGGCTGGGCGGCTGACCCCACAAAAGCAAAAAACTTTGCAGTTGAGGGAAATGATGAAAGGGTCCACTGAGGTCAAGGATGACCGAACCATAACCCGATCTGAGCCCTCCACTCAACAACTAACTGGGGTCGTGCTGCCCGGCCGGGTTGCCCCGGACACCTGCACACCAATAGCTCAGGCCCATTGCCACGCCACCCTTTCCATACCTCCCTGTTCCTCTCCTCCTCCCAAACCCATTCTACCTCTCTCCCCCCTCCCTCCTGAACCTAGTGCTTCCCCTTCCAAATCCATTCCACTTCTCTCCTCCCCCCCCTCCCGAACCTAGTTCTTCCCCCTCCCACCCCAACTCCCCACTCTCTTCCAAACCTGTCTCTCCTTCGCCCTCTCCTATTCCCCTCTCCCCCTCCCTTAGTCTAGAGGCCCCATATACCCCTAATCTCTCTCCTATTTCCCATCCCACTTCCCCTTGCACTACAGTTCAGATCCACTCACCCTTTCAATCACTTACCTACAAACCCACCTATCACATTGCACACCCATACCGCAAAATCCAGGACTGGTCTTTCAGAGGCAGAAAACCAGTCCTGGTGCTGGGAGACTCAAACATCAATCGGATCCCAGCCCATAACTTTTCACAAATCCAGCTGGACAGCTACCCCGGGGCTAACGCATACAACTTTTTGAAGGTCTGCAAAAAGTCCCTCCCCAACGTCAAGATTATCATCTTCTCCGTGGGGATCAACAACAGGGACTAGGACCCCAGACAGACCACAAACAAACAACTGAAAACCCTATTTCGCACAGCAAAGTCGGCCTTCCCCAACGCAGACATCTATTTCCCGATCCTTAACTATTCACCCCACCTCACACAACAGAGTAATCTAAAACTCAACAACACCATGGCCACACACTTCCCCATCCTCACCGAAATCCCCCATGATACCTTCACAACAGAGAAGGACCACATCCATTGGACACCTACCACAGCCAAACAGATTTTCCACAACTGGTGCACACAATTAAATTTACAGTAACTCCCAAAACAAATCCAGTACCACACACACACCCCGCATACCAGCACCTGGACTAGAACTCCCCCTCCAATATCCTCAATTTAGCAACCCTCTTCATACCGTCCCCAACGCCGTCTCTTGGAGAAGGGGCTCTCCTTCATCCCACGACCCACCAAATTCGACCGGGAGGAACCTATACAACTTCCACAGACGACTCAAACTCATTACTTTCACCCCCACTCCGACTACCAACACATACCTTTCACTCATCCATCCAACTGGGAACCGGACTGGACTACATACCTTAACACAATCATTCATACACACAGACCGACGGGCCCTGCAACGCTACATGCCCCCAGCAGACGTCTCTGACAACCTGTCGGGGGCCGAGCGCAAGGCCCTCACTGAACTCACCCACAACATCATTATTAAACCAGCGGACAAAGGATCCAAAATAGTCATCATGGACCACTATCAATACCTCATAGAAGCCAATAGACAACTCAACAACACATACTATAAATGACTGGACGACTCAATTCAATCACCCACCCAAAGCAGACTGAGGACCATCATTCAAATACTTTACAATAGAAAATATATCACTGCCAAACAAAAAGATTACTTATTCGGACCGGACAACCCACGACCCCGCTATTTCTATCTACTACCCAAAATACACAAACAACCACACACCTGGACTACCCCTTTTGAGGTCCCTCCCGGAAGACCAATAGTCTGACTGCAACAGCGCCACCTACCACATCGACCACTTCTTGGGGCCCCTCTCCACCCAACATCCTAGTTACATCAAGGATACATACCATTTCATAGAAATCAGACCCATGGCAGTCCCGAACCAATCACACCTCTTCACAATAGACTGACAGCCTGTATACAAACATCAACACCCACCTAGGATTACAAACACTCAAACATACTCAATAGAAACCCTGACCAGAATAGACCCAATCAAGAACTCCTTAAACTAATAGAACTCTGCCTTAATAACAATGACTTTTTCAATAACCAATACTATCTCCAGGTTAACGGGACAGCCATGGGCCAGAGATTTGCCCCCTCCTACGCCAACCTCTATATGAGCGAGAAGCCTTGGCCAAATGCCCCCTACAACCATCCCTTTACCTTAGGTACTTGGACGACGTCTTTGGCATTTGGCCCCATGACACAATTTTCTGAATTCATCAATATTCTTAATCATCATCACCCCTCCATCAAAGTCAAACACACCATAGACCCAGATCAAATCAATTTCCTGGACACCAGTTTTTTTTAGACCATCCAACACAACACACAAAACATTACAGACTAAAGTATATTTCAAACCAACAGACACACACGCCCTACTCCATAAATCCAGCTATCACCCCCAAACACACCTTCAAAGGCATCATCAAATCACAACTCACCCGCTTCCACCGTATCTGCTGACACCATAGATTTTCACGCCGCCACCAAAATATTCCACAGCCTCCGTTCCAGAGGCTATTCCAAACGATTCCTCCGCTCCATTAGGAACACCACCCTGGCATCTCTCGCTCCCGCTTGCTCATCGCACCCTTCTCCTCCACTCCAGGTCCCAGGCCGCCTCAACTTCCTTCCCCCTACCCGAACCAGGGTCTGTATCCCCAGCCCACCCCCAACCATCCCCCATACCTAACCCTAACCTCCTCCCCTACCTGAACCAAGGTTTCTATCCCAAACCCCAATCCCTTGAGGATGGAGGTGACTCAGGCCCACCACCACAAAAACTACACCAGAACCCACCACAACTCATACCCCTTGTTTCTACCTTCTCACATAAAATCACAACACTTTATAGTACAATCAAATGCAGCTTTTCCATATTACACCTGGCCTTTCACAATCAAAATCATCTCTGCCTACAGAAAAAACAAGAGCCTCCAATCATTACTCACCCGATCCAAATTTACAGACCATAGACCCACACCCCAATTACAATATACCCACCACGACAAAAATAGAAAATTTATCCATAATCCACATACCGGCACAGCTTTCACCACAGTATACATCATTACGTGCACACTCTGCCACAAACACTACATCGGCGAAACAAAGCACTCCATTCACACCTGCCTATCACAACACCAGGCAAGGTCGACTCAACACCCCCCTGGTCAAACATTTTCAACTTCACCCCCCCACGCACCTCAGTTTCTGGTCTAGAGAATAATGACCGTTGGACCATTGGGCAGAGAAAGAGCGGAGAGAATTTGGATCCACAGGCTGGGGACGACGGTACCAGGAGGTCTTAGCAATGACTGAAAGATGGCCGATCCACTCCTGGTGGGGTTGTCCCTGGACCTACGATCTGGCTGCACTGATCCCCCTTTATGATCTTAATCTCGTCTAAATCTTGGTGCGAGAGGACAACCCCATCAATTAATTAATTATTTATTATTCAACCTTTCCATTAACTTATTTATTGTATCTTATTCATAAAATTTTAGACAATCTTAGACTGGTTGGAGGGGATAATTTTTAATTTTGGTTGCTGTGGTTTTATCAGAGCACTTCTCACATGGCTTTTTGAGTCATTTTATTTATTATTGTTATTTTTACTATGTGTCTTATAATAGCACCTTTTTATCTTAATTTTTAGCACTTACAATTTTACACCCAGCACTTACTCCTCCAACTTTTAGATTTTACTCTAGCATTTAACTTTAAAACTAATAATTTCCCCCGGGGGGCAATCTCGTCCAGGGATCTGTATAGCCTCCCCTTTTAATCTAACTCCATTAGACCGCTCCTTCCTCTGCCCTTGTACTCTGTCTGGGGATTGAACCCTCGTCCCCGGCGGGAAGGACCGCAGCCTTCTCCATCACACCATCAGTCAGATCAGGAGGCCAGTGCTAAATAAATATAATTTATAACCCACAACCCCAACCAAAAAAACTTAACGCACCAAAATTCTATTTCACAGCCTCCGGTCCAGAGACTATCCCACAAACGTTTCCTCCGCTCCATCAAAAACACCACCCTGGCATCTTTCACTCCCGCTCGCTCATCTTGCCTTTCTTCTCCACTCTAGGTCCGGGCCGCCTCGACTTCCTTCCCCCTACCTGAACCAGGGTCTGTATCCCCAGCCCACCCCCAAGCCTAATCCTAACCCCAACCCCCACCTCCTCCCTTACCTGAACCAAGGTTTGTATCCCAACCCCCAACCCCTTGAGGATAGAGGCGGCTCAGGCCCACCACACACACCAAGAATACACCATAACCCGTTCTTACCACAACTCATACCCCTTGTTTCCAGAAAATTACAACACTTCATTGTACAATTAAACACAACTTTGCCATATTACAGTCTCAACACCCAGCTTTTCACAATCACAAAATCTCAGCCTACAGAAAAAGAGCCTTCAGTCATTACTCACTAGACCCCAATTCGCTGACCATAGACCCACACCCCAACTACAATATGGCCACCAATACAAAAACAGAAAATTCATCCAGAATTCACATACCGGCAGAGCTTTCCCCACCCTAGGCTCTCCCCCCCCCCCCCCCATCACCACCGTGGTATACATCATTACATGCACACTGTCACAAACATTACATAGAAGAAACCAAGCACTCCATTCACACCCGCTTATCACAACACCTCTTCAATATCAGGTAAGGTCGACTCAACAACCCGCTGGTCAAACATTTCCAACTTCACCCCCCCCCCCCCACTCTCTGGTCTAGAAAACGACTGTTGGGCATAAAGAAAGCGGAGAGAATTCGGATCCACAGGCTTAGGACCACTGTACCAGGAGGTCTTAATGATGATTGAAAGATGGCCGACCCACTCCTGGTGTGGTTGTCCCTGGACCTACGATCTGGCTGCACTGATCCCCCTTTAAGACCTTAATCTTGTCTAACTAAATCTTGGCACGAGAGGACAACCCCATATTTATTTATTTATCGATTACCCTTTTAATTAATTGTTATTGTGTTTTATTTATACAATTTTAGGTAACAGACTGGTTTGAGGGGATAACTTATTTTTTGGTTGCTGTGGTTTTATTAGAGCACTTAATCACATGGCTTTGAGTTATTTGTTTATTATTATTTATATTTATTATGGTTATTTTAACTATGCTAGTGTGTCTTCTAATAGCACTTATTTATTTTTAGCTCTTATCATTTAACACTTACTCCTCCTCCAGCTTCTAGATTTTACCCTAATATTCAACCTAAAAACGCATAATTTAACCCGGGGGGGGGGGGGCCCTTCTCATCCAGGGATCCATGTAGCCTCCCCTTTTAATCCAACTCTATTAGACCGCTCCTTCCTCTGCCTGGGGATTGAACCCTCGTCCCCGGCGGGAAGGACCACAGCCATCTCCATCACACCATCTGTCAGATCAGGAGGCCAGTGCTAAATAAATATAATTTATAACCCACAACCTAACCCAACCCTCAGCATAATCCCAACCCCCTCCCTTGCCCTAAACCCAACTTCTCCCCCTACCTGAATAAGGGTCAGTATCCCAACCCCCCTGTAGAGAGAGGCAGCTCGGACCCACAACACACCGCCATAGTTAGTTCACACCTCAACCATACCACACCTCATCTCCACCTTTTCACATAAAATAACCCGTCTCCACCATACCATAAAGAACAATTTCTCCAGTTTAGTCTCAGCACCCGGCTTTCCACAACAACAAAATCATCTCAACTTACAGCAAGAACAAGAGCCCCCACAACATACTTGTCAAATCCCAATTCTCAGATCCATACCACAACCACAGAAAATACATCCACAACCCACACAGCTTTGCCAACCTTAGGCTCATTCTCCATCAACACCACAAACGTCTACATCATTACATGCACCCTCTGTAATAAACACTATATTGGAGAAACCCAACACTCAATTCACATCCGACTCACAACATCGGACCCCCCTAGTCACACTTCCAAATGCACCCCTCCACCCACATCATCTCTGGCCTTGAAAATAACGATCACTGGACCGTGGGGCAGAGGAAGAGAGCCCAAAAACGGTGGATCCACAGGCTCGGGACGACCACACCGGGAGGCCTCAATGATTATTAATTGTGCCGGCCCCTGGTGTGGTCGTCCTGGACCGCACACTTGTTGCACAGCCCTCCCCTCCTTTTTAAACTCTATTGTGCATTTATTTACTCGTTTTTTTAATATATATATATATATATATATATATATATAGCTTCCCCCCCCAATGTATTACCCATTTATCTATCATCCTTTGAATCTACTCCTTTTATGACTGGAGGGCTGCCATGTACCCAAAATTGCTCCTTTTTACTATGATATGAATGTTATTATGAATGTGGTATTTTAGAACAGAGTCAGGAGACAGGCTATTTTATGGCACGTTTTTTTGATAATTTTTTTTTATATATATATATATTTTTTACTAACCCTTGGGTTTATGCATTTGATTGATTTTGATTGTTTTATGTGTGGCACTTGTTTTTAAGCACTTACCTGCCCTCCTGACCCCTCTGTTTCTTTATAGTTTGTGTGCGTCTGCGTTATATCTGCATGTATACATATATGGCGACAGCAGTTTGTGTGCATGTATGCTTGTCCCCATCCAAGCCGGCCCACCTCATGGGAGGCCTGTGCAATCTAGACCGAGGTGGATCCCTACACTGATAAGATAAAAATAAATGGTGGTTGGACTGGGGTGCCCGGAGTGGGACTTGAGCCCTGGTCCCGTGTCTGAGTGTAGCTGACTGAGCTAGACAGTCCTGCCACGTTACGGACACAACCACCACTCCAAGTCAATCAACCATCTTTACCCATTGGGGGGGGACTAGTTCAGACACCGTAGGCCAGTGCAAACTAAGTCATTTATTGACCCCCTGAACCCCAATCCTGACCCTTGACCCACCCTCAGTCTGATCTTAACCCCCTCCCCGACCCTCAGCCTAATCCCAACCCCCTTCCCCACCCTTATCCTGAACCCAACCTCTCCCCCTACCTGAATAAGGGTCTGTATCCCAACCCCGCTGTAGAGCGGCAGCTCGGACCCACAACACACCGCCATAATTAGTTCACACCTCAACCATACCAAATCACCGCATCTCATACCTCTCATCTCCACCTTTTCACATACAATAACCTGTCTCCACCATGCCATAAAGAATAATTTCTCCAGTTTACAGTCTCAGCACCTGGCTTTCCACAACAAAATCTCAGCTTACAGGAAGAACAAGAGCCTCCCCAAGATACTTATCAGATCCATACCACAGTACAGTCACTACAGAAAATACATCCACAACCCACACATCTTTTCCAACCTTAGGCTCATTCTCCATCACAAACTTCATCTACATCATTACATGCACCCTCTGTAATAAACACTATATCGGAGAAACCCAACACTCAATTAACAACCGACTCACACAACGTCGGGGAAGGCAAACTTCGGACCCCCCCGTCACACACTTCCAAACACGACCCTCCACCCACCTCATCATCTCTGGCCTTGAAAATAACGATGACTGGACCATGGGGCAGAGAAAGCCCAAAAACAGTGGATCCACAGGCTCAGGACGGCCACGCCGGGAGGCCTCAATGATGATTGTGCCGGCCCCCACACCGTAGACTTGTTGCACAGCCCTTCCCTCCTTTTTAACTCTATTGTGTATTTATTTATTCATATGATCCCCCCCCCCCAATTTATTACCCATTTATCTATCCTCCCTTGAATCTACTCCTTTAATGACTGGAGGGCCGCCATATACCCAAAATTACTTTTTACTATGATATGAATTTTATTAGGAAAGCGGGATTTTAGAACAGAGAGTCAGGCTATTTTATGGCACGTTTTGTTTAATAAATTTTTTTTAAAATATTTTTACTAACCCTTGGTTTTATGCATTGGATTGTTTTATGTGTGGCACTTATTTTCAAGCACTTACCTGCCCCCTCTGTTTCTTATTTATAAATGTATGGCTGCGTGGGAGTGTGCATGTGTAAGTATATGCATACATGTGCACACACACGTGTATGCAAGTGTGTATGTATGTGGTTGTTAGTGTGCGCGCGCACGTGCCTGCGTTATATGTGCATGTATATACAGCGACAGCAGTTTGTGTGCATGTATGCTTGCCCCCATCCAAGGCGGCTCTCCTTATGGGAGGCCTGTGCAACCGAGACGGATCCCTAGACCCATAAGATAAAAATAAATGGTGGGTGGACTGGGGTGCCTGGAGCGGGACTTGAGCCCTGGTCTCCCGTGTATGGGCCTAGCGGACTGAGCTAGACAGTCCTGCCACGTTACGGACACAACCACCATTCCAAGTCAATCAACCATCTTTACCCATTGGGGGGGGGGGGGGGTAGTTCAGACAGCGTAGGCCAGTGCAACCCAAGTCATTAATTGACCCCCTCAACCCCAACCTGAACTGAGGGAACATTATTAGCTGCCATTGACTTAACCCTAAAGGATTTTCTCTTCAAGAGAAACATGATTTCATTAAAAACGTAATTTAAAAATACCTGTTGTACATGTATGCAAAGACTCGGACTTAAAATAAGTTTTTCAACCATGTGTTTTTTCACAATTTCAAATCTTAATTTACTTTTGTAGCTTGGTCTATAGCAGTGACTATAACAGTCTTAAGCAGTGAATGTTATTCAATATTGTTTTTTCACAATTTCCAACCATTTCACATTTTCTAATCATCCAATGTTTCAGGCATTAGACGATTAGAAATTGTGAAATAACATTAGGGAGGGAGTCGTTTTTATTGCTTTAAAATGCATTTTATCCTCAAGAGAATCATGATTTCATTAAATACGTTATAATTTAAAAATACCTGTTGTACATGTCTGCAACGACTCAGAGCCTTAAAATAAGTTTTTCACTCGTGTTTTTTCACAACATTTACTTTACAGACCCGAGGACCTGGAGCGGAGAACAAGGGTAAGATGAGCGAGCGGGAGTGAGAGATGCCAGGGTGGTGTTTTTGATGGAGCAGAGGAAACGTTTAGAATAGCCTCTGGACCGGAGGCTGTGAAATAGAATTTTGGTGGTGGTGTGAAAGTCTAATGTCAGGGCAAAAGTAGAAGTGGATGAGTTGTGATTTGATAATTCCTTTCAATGTGTGTTTGGGATGGTAGCTGCATTTATGGAGTAAGGTGTGTGTATCAGTAGGTTTGAAGTAAACTTTAGTCTGTAGTGTTTGTGTTGGATAGCCTGAAGAGAGAAAAAAACTGTAGTGTCCAGGAAGTTGTGTTCCGAGTCTATGGTGTGTTCGACTTTGATAGAGGGGTGGTGGTTATTAAGAATATTGATAAATTCAGGAAAGAGATGTCATGGGGCCCAATACCAAAAATGTCATCCAGATATCTGAGATAGAGAGATGGTTGTAGGGGGGGAATTGGCCAAGGCTTCTCGCTCCCACTCGCTCCTATAAGGTTGACGTAGGAGGAGGAAAATCTCTGACCCATGGCTGTCCTATTGACCTGGAGATATTAAAAAGAAAGTTGCTGTTGTTGAGGCAAAGTTCTATTAGTTGTAGCAGTTCATCTGGTTTGTTCCGGTTGAATACATTTGTGAGTATTTTTAGGCCTAATTGGGTGTTGTGTTTGTGTAGAGGCTGTCAATGTCTGTTGTGAAGAGATGATTGGTTGGGGACTGCCATGGGTCCAATGATTTCTATAAAGTGGCATGTATCTCCAATGTAACTGGAGAGGGGACCCAAAAAGTGGTCAATGTATTGTGAGATGTGATAGGTGGTGCTGTTGCAATCCGAGACAAATCGGTCTTACGGGAAGGACCTCAAAAGGGGATAGTCCAGGTTTGGTTCCTTGTGTATTTTGGGAAGTAGGTAAAAATAACGGGGTCGTGGATTGTCCGGTGCGAATAGGTAGTCTTTGTTTAGCTGTGATGTACTTTTTGTTGTGCAAGGTTTGAATAATGGTCCTCAGCTTGCTTTGGGGTTGAATTGAGTAGTCTAGTAGTTTATAGTATGTGTTGTTATGGAGTTGTCTATTGGCTTCCATGACATATTGGTGGCGATCCATAACTATTTTAGAGCCTTTATCTGCTGGTTTGATATTGGGGTTGTGGGTAAGTTCGGATAGGGCCCTGCGCTCAGCCCCCGACAGGTTGTCCGAGACGTCTGCTGGGGGCCATGATCGTGGAGGGCTCCTACCTTATTGCCGCAGATGGTTGTTTTGCTGGGGGGGGGGGGGGGTCTGATCTCGGCTGTCCGGGAGTGGATGGATGATTTTCCCGAGGCCGGTCCCCAGTTCGGCACTGGCTTGTTGCCGCAGGTGGTTGTTTTTTGCTGGGTGGTTCCGATCTCGGCTGTCCAGGAATGGATGAAAGGTTTTCCCGGGGCCGATCCTCCGTTCGGCGCTGGCTATTCGGGCAGCTGTGGAGAGGAGCAGATCCTGATGTTTTGCGGTCTTGCTTCCTCAGGGGATACCGAGAACAGCCAACATCTGGCATGACTGTTGGGGGAGGGAGGATTAGTCCCTCCCCCAAGAGTCAATCATCCTATCGTCATGATGTGTTCTAATTGGGTGTGCACTTAATTTTTGGAGGGAAACTAGTTTTAGAAATCTGATTGGATTATTCTGGGTGGTGTGTGTAGATCCATATGATGTCTGGAGGCTACTGCTATAGATGCGAATGTGTAGCTCACCTGGTTGGGCCGGGCACTCCCGACCCGGGGGTGCCAGTTCAAATCCCGATGGATGAGTCAAAACTGTCCATGGGGTCAGGGCTTTTTTTTTTTGCAGGTTGCGATTGAAATCGCAGATTTAGATCAGTGGCACAGGCTGGGTTAGGTTTTGGGTAAATTGGGGTTATAATTTATATTTATTTAGCACTGGCTTACTGATCTGAGGGATGGTATGATGAGAAGGCTACAGTCCCTCCTGCCAGGGAGGAGGGTTCAATCCCCAGACAGAGTACAAGGGCAGAGGAAGGAGCAGTCTAATAGGGTTAGATTAAAAGAGAAGCTAAACAGATCCCTGGACGAGAAGGCCACCCTGGGTTAAAATAAGTTTTTAAGTTAAATCCTAAGGTAAAATCTAGAAGCTGGAGGAGAAGTGCTAAATGTTTAATTAGAAGTGCCAAGATAAAAAAAAGTGCTATTAAAGGACACACCAGCATAGTTAAAATAATTAAGAGTAAAAGCCATAAATAACTAAAAAAAAATAATGTCCTCATTCATCCAGGTCACGGTTATCCAAAGGAGTTGGATCAAGTGCAACTGGACTTGGTATATACATATATATCCGTGAAGACGTTTCGCCTCTCATCCAAGGGGCTTCAGTTCGTGCCTTTCTGACTAGACCAAGCTAGTCTGACTGGCTGGTGATGAGACTCCGTATTTATCCTCTAGGAGTCATTGTCAGAGCAATTGATATGCGTGGCTCTTTGCGATCCGATGTTTACCAACGCCCGTCGCTAACAGAGCCATAGATAGAGTGGCTCTTTTGTGTACCGATGTTTTGCCACGCTCGTCGTTAGAGCCATTGATATGCTCGAAAGGATTAAAAAAACCGCTGTCAAACTGGATAACCAAACCAACATCACATTAGCAGGAGGGTGATCAGACAGCAGTTCATCTGAGTTCAGTCAGAGACAGAAAGTGGAGGCAGGAATAACATTAACGATACTAGGTAAGCAAGCTGACTAAAGTTAGTTAGCATTAGCTAGCTAACAACTGACCGTTAGTTTGAAAAAAAAAGTTTTCATGCCAAAATAAATACTGGGTTGTTGTAGTTACAGCTCAAATAACGTTACCATTTGTTGGTGATAAACAGCCTAACTGAATGCAGCCAGGACTGAGGAGGAAATAGCAGGTTAAGTTAGCTAACGCTAGCTAGAGCCTACATTAGCTTTAGGTGTAACAGTTAGCTAAATTTAATGCTCTGCTGATGGAACAAGCCAGTGGTTACTAGCTAACTAGTTCAAATTGTAACATGACGACATACGGTTGCATTGTGTGTTTTTAGAGTTGATAATTTGCTTCATTTGTCAATATCACCAGCAAGGAACAGAGCAGAGAGGGGGCTGATGATGCCAGCATTGGCAGTGACAGAGTGGAGATGAGGCTGGCAGGTAGGCTTAAGTTACCTAAAAAGCTGATGAAGATTTAATATGCTATGATACATGTAAAGTATCAGATGTCAGGTTAACTTACATTTGAGCAAGATGCTAACTCACATAATCAATTATAGGGAGGGGGCAGGTCAGACAGGCCAACACTAGTCACCTGGGACAACGGGGGCGATTAGGAAAAACTTGCCAGCAAATGAGGGACAGAGACAAGCTGCCACCATTGAGACTCGTGAAGGAGAAGCTGGCAGGTAGGTTTAGCTAAAGCTTCTCAAAGGGTTGTTAATATGCAATACATGTGTAAAGCATCAGATGTTAGGTTTATTTACATTTGAGCAAGTTGCAAATTCACAATTGAATATAGAGAGGGAACAGAGCGCATAGAGGCAGCAAGCAAGCAGACAGACACTTTCCCCTCCCCTCCATGACAACGGGGCAATCAGTGAAGCCTTACCCGACCCCTCAGAATGGCCTTCGCCCGGTCAAGTTAGTGACTCATTCTGTGAAATGATGACCGAGAACAGTCCGGTTAAAGGCCCTGATGATCCATTTCCCAGGGCAGAGAAAAGCAAGAGGCAATTTTCTAAAGCCTACTGTAATCTACTACCGACAGGGCCGGAGCTCCGCATAGGCCAACAAGGCTCAGGGCCCGAAATTATGGGGAAAATACATTTTAAAATTACTATATTAGTAGCATTCTAACAAACAATTCCTATGACACTTACACATCTAATAAATATATGTATATCAGGAATAATTATGCCATAAAAAAAACGCAATTTAAACTAGTATCCTTCAATTTAAGAACCCCATCTCCCAGAACACCATGCCAGATTTTATTTAACACAAGTTATACAGGGATTTTTGAGATCACCGACAGCTAGATGAGGCACAGTCAAGAGGTTTTTGATTTAAAAAAAAAAAAGATAACGTTTTATTAAACGACATATCGTTCAGCAGCATTTGAACACAGCAAAGCATCTGAGATATTTCACACTTCTTTTCCCAAGCTGTGTCCCTCTGGTGGATGTATTAAATCAAGAGTGCAGCACTCAGTAGCCCATTGTTGCCTCACACAAGCAATGTAACGGGCATTATGTGGTATCAACTGTAGCCTATTGAATACTCAATACTTTAGCCTATAATTAATTATGTTATTGCACTCTGTGCATGCTCCGTCCGTGTTCACCCGCTGTCTGTTATATCACATTTACTTTTCATGTTGGTGGGGCCCAAAACGGAGGCAAGGCCTAATGCCCATTAACATGATCCAGCCCTGACTACTAAACAGGGAATGAGTTGACTGCGACTGGCTAATGTACTCTAATAAAACAAAGTTTGTTGCTTTGCGTGCAAAGTTTTTGGAGGATCCAAACAAAACGATAGTCGCTTAGTTGGTGGGTGTAGCAACATCTGTCAGAAGTGTTAAACAAAACCCAATCATAGACGCTTACCTTGCGTGGAAGGAATTGCTAGAATCTCGGTTACGACTGGGAAAATGTATCGACAGTCAACTTCAAAATGCCATCACAGCGGAGGAGGCATGTTGGAAAGCTATATTGACCAGAGTGTTCGACTGCATTCTTTTTCTTGCAGAGAAATTTGGCATTAAGAGGCAAGAATACTGAACTAGGAAACCCCAGAAATTGAAATTTCCTTTGACTGATTGAACTTTTAGCTCAATATGACCCTATGTTGGCTGAACACGTCTATAAAATTGTGACATCAAAGGGTGCTGCTGTGTCATATTTGAGTTGGTGCACGCAAAATTAGTTTTTACAGCCCATTTCTGACCGTTATTGATAAGATTTGTGAACAAATAAGAGCAGCTAACTATTACGCTGTTTAATTTGACTGCACTCTTGACATTTCAAAACAGGAACAAGCTTCTATAATAATCACAAGTCAATATAAACCAAAGAGGCAAAAGTAGGAGTCATTTGTTGAATTCAGGACCGTTAAGTAACTATGCCATCCATTTATCATCTCATGTTACGCGCACACATACACTTTGCTATCCAATACATGTTTCTCGCAGCTGGGGAACAGTTAAAGGAGGGGGGCACATCTTTTTTAGGACCTTGGTTTGGTCCCAAGCACAGAAAACAGACGGAAACCAGGCTTCAAACAATAATCCAGTCTGACTTGACAAACTAAAAATAATCTAGTCTTTATGACTTGAGACCCTAACTCAGGAACAAACAATAATCAAGTCTTTAGGACTTGAGACAGTAACAAACAATCCAGTCTATGATTTGAAAAACCAAATAATCCAGTTTTTACAACTTGAGACACTAAACCAGGAACAAAATAATCCAGTCTTTATGACTTGGGACACCAACTCAGGAACAAACAATAATTCAGTCTTTATGACTTGACAAACCAAACAATAATCCTGTCTTTACAACTTGAAAAACTAAACCAGGAACAGATAATCCAAACTAAGCCAGGAACAAACAAAAATCCAATCTTTATGATTTGAGAAACTAAATCGGACGCTGGTTTTTATTAAAATTTGTAGGTCCTGAGTTGGATTATTTGTTTGAGCACCATTTGAGGATGTGCAGTGAGGGCAGCTTGTTGCTGGTGGGTATATTGTAAAATATCACAGCAACAGAGACTAACTTTTCATGGTAGCCAAGCTAACAATGGCAATGACATTTCTGATGGGAAGTAGCAAGCTTCTCGGAGTGAAAGATTGAGATAAAGTTAACAGATGGCTCTTTCTATATGTTGCAGTTGAGGTAGGTTTTGGGTTTACCTGCTCGGGCAAATAATCCATAGTTCTCACGTGATGTCACATTCATATTCAAACACCCACCTGGCGGGCAAAACATTTCCCAAACTGCAGCATTATTGACCCATCCAGAATGAAAAAAATGCATACAACTGTCTAGTTTTGTGAGCTTTCATCTGGGCAGCAGTATAAGGAGAGGGATTCTCCACAAGATATATGTAAACCTCGCCAAATTGGAGCTCTGGCAGGGACTGTCATTTTTAGAGCCTGAAATACTGCAGTGGGTGCTGTATATGGATTGCAAGTGCCCAAAACTGGAAGTCTGTTAATACATTTGTTTTTCTTCTTTCGTAAGGCAATCCAAACAGTTGCTTGGAACAGCTGGAAAATTGACAGGTCTGTGCTGCTGCTCTACAGTTTCCACTGTTGGCCGCCATGCTGGAACTTTGTTTTGCCCGCATCAGTCACGTGACTGAAAACTGAATAATACCACAGCAAGAGTAACTCTTCACAGTAGCCAAGCTAACTACAACAATTGCATTTCTGATGGAAAGTACAGAGCTTCTCAAAATGAAGGTTTTGGAAAGAATTAACGGATGGCTCTTTTTGCAAGTTTTGGTTAGGGTAAAGGATTTATCTACTCAGGCAGGAAAGACCACAGAAATTACCATGGCAACCGAGATTAGCTCTTCATGGTAGCCAAGCTATCCTTGGCAAAGGCATTTCTGATGGAAAGTACCGAGCTTCTCGTAGTGACAGTTATGGATAAAATTAAGACGGCTCTTTCAACAAGTTTGGGTAGGGTAAAGGTTTTACCTGCTCAGGCTGAATGCCAGAGCCAACGCATTTCAACCGAGTGCCTTCGCCAGTGCCCACGTGCTGGCTTAGAGATACCCCCAGGTTTAGGGATATAGATGAGTTTGATGGGTAAAGTATAGGGTCAATTTGGATGTTTATTCTTTAGAATTGATCTCCTGGCGTCTTGTATCATGATTAGTTTATCCTGTTTTTAACTTGGAAAGTTGTTGGAGCAATGAAAGTTTTTTTTGGGTGAATTTAACTTGTCTGCAATTTAATTATTTAAGGTTAGGATTTAGATAAAATTGATGAATTTCTGCATTTTTTTTTTTAGCACTCAGAACATGTTCCTGCCCTTGATGCTCCCATGAAAAGGAATACTGAACAGTCACCAAAAGAACAGAGCATGTGATTAAACCACTTCTCTGTAGCATCACACAGGAAGAACCCCAGCTCATCATCGTGGGTGGCGGGACTCGCGCTTGAAACATCGAGATAAGAACTAAAGAAATTATCCCCAAAATTAAGATTAGGCTTGGCTAAATTTAACAGGTGGCTCTATTTTTCGGTTAGGGTTTTAATCTGCTCTGGCAGACAATCCTACAGAGAATGCCACAGCAATAGAGACTAACTCTTTGTGGTAGCCAAGCTAACTACAGCAATGGTATTTCTGATGGAAAGTACAGAGCTTCTCAGAGTAACAGTTTTGCATAAAATTGACAGTGCTTTCTACATGTTTCGGTTGAGGTACGGTAAGGGTTTTATCTGCTCAGTCAGACAATCCCACATTAAGAAAAACCACAACAGAGAATAACTCTTAGCAGTAGCCAAGCTATCCATGCCAATGTCATTTCTGATGGAAAGTACTGAGCTTTTCCGGGTGAACGCTTTGGATAAAATTAACAGATGGCTCAATCTATGTTTCGGTTGGGATAGGGTAAGGGTTTTACCTGCCCAGGTAGAAGATCCTACAAAGAATACCACTGTAACAGAATAACTTCTCAATAGACAAGCCAACCACGGCAATGGCATTTCAGATGGAAAGTACAGAGAGTTTCAGAGTAAAACGTTTGGATAAAATTAAGGGTTGGCTCTTTCTACATCTTTTGGTTAGGGTGGGATTACGGTAAGTGTTTTACCTGTTCAGGCAAACAATCCCACAGCAACAGAGACCAACTCTTCGCAGTAGCCAAACTAACCACGACAATAGCATTTCTGATGGAAAGTACCAAGCTTCTAGGAGTGATAGTTTCAGACAACCCCACAGAGAGTACCACAGCAACAGAGACCAACTCTTCATGGTAGCAAAGCTAACCTCAGCAATAGCATTTCTGATGGCAAGTACCAAGCTTCTCAGATTGATAATTTAGAAGGGCTAGTTTGTCTTGGGTAGAGAGTAAACAGGATGGTGTGTTGATCAGAACACAGGAATGAAGAGATGTGAATTTCGTTTGTCTTAACTGTATTGAAATCCAGCATAAATTATAGCGAGTTCTGCAGCAACAAAAAGGGAATTGCCATTAGACACTAGCATTGCAACATTACAGGATACGAGTTAGGCTACCAATAAACATAATAAAGGTATGTCCATACATTCAGTGGTTGTGAGTTATTCAACATAATAGCTTTACAATATCAGAAACGGCGGGCTCAAGGTACATACATTTAAAGTAGGCCTATTACTATCATATACGATACAATGGCGACATCTGCTGGAGAGATCAAGAACAAAATGGAGTCCACACTGGATGATCAAACTAACACGACAGCATAAACTGCACGTTAGTCTATAACAGCTCATAAGGCATCACCTTTGCTAATTTAGCACTTAAATCAAGGAATTATGACAGACTAACACGGAATACATCTTCTCACATTTTAGAACCTACGGGTGTGCAGTGAGCTAGCAACTACTACATAGTCTAGCTAAACATAACGAGGCAACTCAGTCTGAAACACTGTCAGTGACTCAAGAACAAACTGGATCACAACAAAGGACAAATGAGGATAACTTCACTATACATGGAGTATTGCAGGGGAAAACTACATGTAGTGTGCACTTATAACATGAACACAGTCTCAACGTGCACTAGGCAAGGCGTCTAGTTTCAAACTAAACATAGGCTGCGTCACTCACAACCAGGGAATCTGGCCAGAGTCAGGCACCTATAAATGTCACTTTGTTTTTACAGATAGTTTTGGAAAAAATTAACGCATGCTCTTTGTACATGTTTCGGTTGGGATAGGGTAAGGATTTTACCTGTTCAGGCAGAAAATACCACTTCGAGAATAACTTTGCAATACACAAGCTACCAGAGTAAAACTTGGATACAATTAAGGGTTGGCTTTTTCTACACCTTTTGGTTAGGGTTACAGTAAGGGTTTTATCTGCTCAGGCAATCAATCCCACAGTGACCAACTCTTCATGGTAGCCAAGCTAACCACAGCATTAGCATTTCTGAAGGAAAGAGCAGAGTTTCTTCGAGTGAAAGGTTTTGATAAAATTAACAGGAGTTTCTTTCTACGTATTTCGGTTAGCAAAAGCTTTATCTGCTCAGGCAAACAATCGCACAGAGAATACCACAGCAACAGCGATTAACTCGTCGCCGTAGCCAAGCTAACCACGGCAATACCATTTCTGATGGAAAGTACTGAGCTTCTCAGAGTAAAAGTTTTGGATAAAATTAACGGATGGCTCCTTCTACACGTTTTGCTTAGGATAGGGTTTTATCAGCTCAGGCAGGCAAGCGCACAGAATATCTCTTCGCAGTAGCCAAGCCAACTATGGCAATGGCATTTCTGATGGAAAGTACCACGCTTCTCTGAGTGATAGTTTTGGATAAACTTAACAGATAGCGCTTTCTACGTCTTTCAGTTTTACCTAATGCAGATAATCCCACAGAAACAAAGGTCTGCCTGAGCAGATAAAACCTGAACCCTACCCCAACCGAAAGATCCAGCCATTAATTTTATGCAAACCTTTCACTCCGAGTAGCTCAGTACTGTCCATCAGATATGCCATTGTTACCTTGGCTTTTGCGAAGAGTTAGTCTCTGTTGCTGTGGTCTGCAATGTGGGATTGTCTGCCTGAGCAGATAAAACTATTTCGCTAACCGTACCCTTGCCTAATCAAAAGATGTAGAAAAACCCATCCATTAATTTTATCCAAACCTTTCACTCTGAAAACCTCGATACTTTCTATCTGAAATGCCATGGTAACTTGGCTACTGCAAAGTTAGTCTCTGTTGCTATGGTATTCTCTGTGGGATCTTCTGCCTGAGCAGTCTAACCTTAAGCGAACAATGTAGAAAGAGCAATCCAATATTTTTATCCAAACCTTTCACTCTGAGAAGCCCGGTACTTTCCATCAAAAATGCCACTGCTGGGGTAAGCTTGGCTACTGCAAAATTAGTCTCTGTTGCTGTGGTATTGTCTGCCTGAGCAGGTAAAACCCTTACCCTCATTTCCTCCATCCACTGCACTGCTAACAATACTGCAAGCATTGCTGCCGTGTATACTGATATTTCCTCATGCATCCTTTTCCGTACTTTAATATGAAATTCTGAAACAATAAATTCTACTTACTGAACTCTGATGCATCTGTGGTAATTATCAAGGTAAGCCTGTATTTTATGCTAATCGTAATTCAAATCCTTACATCCGTTCTTTTCCAATAATGTGAAATCTACTGAGGCATCTGGAAGTATCCAAGGTGGTATTGCTGGCAAAGGCACTGTTGGCCCAATGTTTAAATGATCCTACTTCAAATTCTATTGCGTTCTGTGTCATTGTCCATCCAAAGCTTTGTTACCCTGCTCTCCTTTTCCCAACAAGGGACTGAAGTGTCTAGTGTTGGATGATCCTGACTATGGCCTGTAAGTTAACCCAGTAGCTCAAGGATAACTGTCCTTGTCATTTCTAGTGGCATGTCTCCCATTTCTACCTGTAATGCTGCCGTAGGGCTCGTCTTAAATGCACCTGTGCATCATCTCAAAACCTGATACTGTACCTTATCTAATTTTTTTCCAATGTTTGCTGTTGACCCATACACAACCATAATCTAATACTGACCGAAGTACACCACTATATGGCCTTCAAAGCAGTTCTATCTGCCCCATTCACTTCTAACTAAACACCATTACATTTAGTACCTTCTTACATTTCTCCACTACTTTTTGAATGTATAAGCCATGTAATTCTTTCATCGAACCATATCCTTAAAAACTGAAAGGGTTTCACTTTTTCCAATTCTTGATTACAGAATTTGTTTTATTTCGTTATCAATTCTTTTCCTCGTAAAGAACATCGGTTTCGACTGTCAAAATAGTTTAGTTGCAGCCATAAATGAGACAACTACATCAACAAAATAAGAACAAGTACTTGTACATTTAATAGCCGTCTACTGCATGGGTAGCGAACTGTATGTGGCCATATGAAATAATTCAGTTATCTATACCATGAACAGAAAAGATCGGGCAAATGAAATGTAGGCATGAACAGGCATCAAAAACAAAGCTTATTGATAGAAAACAAGCTTTAGAAAAGAGCTGCAATTGCTCATGTGAGAGGTTTTCACTTAATTATATTCCAAGTCATACCCAACTGGAAGTGAATTAGTAAATTGTGCAAAATGTGTTCAGATGAAGTATGTAGCTTATTGCTAAGGTAGGACTACATGACAGGCTAAATCTGGCATATTTATGATTTTATTAATATGCACTCCCAAAGAAATAAAGTATAAAATAAAAACTAAAGAGTACTACAACTACTTACATTTCTTGGTGACTGATTGTTGATATCTGTGACAGTCTGTCACAAAGAGGTGGCCTGTGTTTGGATCTGGGTCTTTAGGCTCTCTCGGTCTCCATCCAAGTTCTTCTTTAAGAGAATCTACCATATATTTTGCTGCCTGTTTTGACAAGACCTAATCGCAAGGAACAAGACAAGGCTTACATTAATGAAAGTATATGTCAATGCATGAATTATTTTGCTATCCATGCATCAATTATCCAAGCTGCTTATCCTGCTCTCAGGGTCGTGGGGATGCTGGAGCCTATAAATTAGATATGTACATTGGCATTTTTATAGTCTTTCCCTTTTGTACAAGGTAACCATACAATCATAAAACCAAAACGCTAAATAACTGCACAATTGCAGCTCAACACTCGAACATTTATTCACACAGACAGCAGTTTTTATTACCCTTCTTGTGGGCTGTCCCTTCTGCGAGGGTGTCGAGTCCATCAATTCCAGGGCCTGCAATTTAAATACAGCCATCTTTATACAGGAGCATTAGCAATTTGCTAGTCCAGGTAGGCTGACACTCGGATGGAAACATTGCACCAAGAAAACCTCATCGGCTACATTTCAGCACACAGATGCAGTCTGCGTTTCTGGACAATAGAGGGCACTCCATCCTCCCCAATACTCACAGCAGAATGCAAGTTTTCCTTGCTTCCCTGCCATTTATATTAGCGAGCTCTCAGTATCAGGTTGGATGAAATATAAAGCCCTGAAACTATAAAAATGTTTCAGGTAGTGAGTGCTGCTCAGTGCTTGCTAGGTCAAGTTAAAAAAAAAAAAAAGTTAGCCAGTTTATTAGACATCCGACGCCACAATGTGCTCTTGTGCAATCACAAAACTTCCACCTCAATCAAGGTGGAGCCAGACAGGTATCTGGGGTGGAACTGGCCACCCCAGATGCCATCCTAAAACTTCATTCGCTATCACTTGCAGTTTGACATCTCATTTCACATCGTCTTGAAAGAAGCATTTGACATCCGACAGCGCCTTTTTCAAAATAAAGGATGAGAAAATATTTCCACAGCTCACGAGTTACACAAGTGACTGACAACTATGGCAGACCTACGGCGAAAGCACCATATTGAAGTACGTTTTAAGCGACATGTCTGAAAGTTCTCATTCATCCAGGTCATCCAAAGGAGTTGCACTTGATTTCAACTCCTTTGGGTAAGTTAAGGTTTAGCATCGAGTTTAGGTTTCCTGAACAACTTTTACAAAAGTTGAGTGGCTGTATAGCTGCATACTGGCCATTTGACTCCATAACAGACAATCAGCTGAGAGCTCGGTTTCCAGTTTAGCCGAACATTATGTTTACATCTGTGCTAGTAATACACACAGTGAACTGTTGTAAGTTACAGTAGACAAGTGTTAAGCTAATGTGGGGTAATTAATACAACTCAAAGTGTTCAGCAAGTTCACAATCTGAAATCCATCAACTCAGATTTTCATTCTTAAACTCAAAACGAACAATTTTTATCTGTTAACATTACCACAATTTGCCATCGTAATTGTAGCTACTTACTTGAGAAATTATGTTTTTTGAATAAAAAACCTTGCAATAATTGCAGGGAACATTGTTTAAGTTTGTAACCTTGGTGGGCACCAAAATTATCAGCAACCTACCAAGTCTCTTAAACAAGACAATCAAGTAACATCAACATACAATCAAACATCAATACCATCATTTAACTTACAATAATATGCAATTGTACATTCCTAGTACCAAGTTTACTACTTTTCAGTTACAATGTCCTTATTAACCCATATTTCAAGATCTTTTACAGGACTCCAGTTGAGTATAAAGGTTCAGTTTCCCTCCCCTTAGAGATTGAGGTAAATAACTTCCATAGTGTGTTAATTTATATTCTATCGTTTACAAAACAAGTATTCTATAGTTACATGCACACTATATATAAATAAAATGTATTGTTCATTACAGACTGTATACCCGTTTCACTGTTCAACATATCCTGACTTGAAAATATCTTAGAAGGTTGGTACTATTGCATTAAGGAGGTACATTAAACATGCCAACATTTACCAATCATAAACAATTCTTAAAATCAGTATACTTATCTTTTGAGAATAGCATATAAACTCTTGAGAACAACAACATGTCTATTTAAAAAGGACCGTGTTTACTTGATCTGATACACCGTGTTCTTACTGCATTAACACCATACTATGCCTGCACTCTGATGAGGTCATACTAAGGTCCGGAGTGGTTCAAAGAATTAGAAAGGCTACGTTCATCGACCTATTACTACACGCAGTCACATTAATCCATTACGTGTCTAATCTATTGTCAATCACATTAATGTATTCCATTTATTGTTAATCCCCATTAGTCTAAAGATGACAAGCTGATTCACTAGCTGCCGACATGTTAAGATTAAGTCGCCATTCTACTAGCACGCGGTGTCCCACGTTGTGCTGACTGTAAGCTAGGCTAGCTACTGCAGTGTTTTATTGTAGTCCAAGCTAGAACCTCAAATGAATGACAAATCGTCTTCGAATAATTAAGCTATCAGCGATCTAGCACCGATTATAATAAGACAGAGGCTTCTATCATGTTTGCTGCATATTGACATCTCGTCTTTTTCGAATACAACATTTACGTGACTCGTTCCGTCAGCGATCGCCATTTTACTGCTGTTGCTAGTCTAACGTCGTCATGCTAAACTACGGTCCAACGCGACATTTCCTTCCTTAATGATTACCGTTACTATTCACTCGAGTGTACAACGTCATTACATTTATTAGACTGATAATCATGATCAACCTACCTGTAGGAAGCCAGAACAAAATATCAGAGCGCTGAACCTTTCTATCGTGGTCTCAGCACTCACATGACGAAGCTTCTAGAATCACTGCGCCCTCTGTTGGCCAAGCGTACGTTGATCATAGTGACCAGTAATAATGCAAGGACACACATGTAGATCATAGTTACCAGTAATATGAATTTCTGTACTTTGACAAGCATGTGTTGTGTTCTGTACATTTACAAAAAAATAAAGTGGGGGGCATCCGTTTACATTAACCAAGTGCCAAATCAGCAGTTGCAGCAACAATATGGCTTGCAGAGAGGTGGATTTTTTTTTTTTTTTTTTTTAAATCAAGATACTTGCAAATCAGACACTTTATCACCAAAGATACCACATTAAGAACCATGAATGCCACCTCACCATCTCTCTCAACTCCACTGAGGGAGATGGTGAGGCAGCATTGGACAGGTATGTCAGCAGTGCCTCTGGCTGGTTGACTGTCAGGGTCGCTGCATCTCCAGCCTGGACTTTGCAAACATTTAACACCTTTGACCACTACAGTTCCAGTCTAATCTGGGCCTAGATAGCTGCAGAAAACCAAATAACACTATTGTCTGTATCTAGCTACACCATGAGTCATATATTTGAACATTTCACTTGCCTCACAACAAGACCCAACTGTTTGGGGACAGAAATGCACATCTGTTGTCTCAGCCATTATGCCCCAGGCTGGAGACTTGGACACCTGTCACCAATTGGCGGTCGAGCATCTTGCTGATTAGCTTCCAGCATCTCTACATGGTTTAGCACCCTCATACCTAACTGACTGCTCATCCAATTATGTTCCGAGCCGCTCTTAGCTCCTCTGGTGCTGGCCTGCTCAATGTCCCTAGAATGAACTATAAAAAAAGTACAGCAAAGCAGCATTTTGTTTTTATGCACCGACCGCTTGGAATAGACTCCCAACAAATGAGAAGCAACGGCCATAGATAGTTTTAAGAATCAGCTCAAGACCCATTTTTTATGCAATTCCATTTTACCCTTTTTTTTTTAATCTTGTACTTTAAGCTGCATTTTATGTATGAAAGATGCTATACAAATAAAGTTTATTATCTATGATGTGCCTGCTGGTATTAGAGCCCGCTTTAAAGTCAATTGTAATCATCTCTTAATAGCTTTTCGAAAACATTGTCATGAGAGCTATTGAAATTTAAATATTGACAACTTACGATAGTATTATCTCTTCTGAAACATCCCCATCCTAATTTTAATTTTTTTAATATCTCATTCATATGGGGGAATAAGTCTAGCCGAATCAGAAAAAGTCTCCAAAGACCAATGCGATCAGGAGGCCTGGTTTTGCCCAATTTCCTTTATGATTGGGCATGTAATATTCAGAAAATAATTCACTGGTTTGAAGACAAACCAATTGCAGGAAAGGCAGACTGGGTATGATCAGAGTTCTCATCATGCCAACACCATTTGGGCTCAGTGGTTGGTGCAGCCTTGAACCTTCTTAGCAATAACATGAGTTCAAAACATAATAGTCAACCACTCAAGAATATGGACTCCGTTTAGAAGGCATTTTGGGCTGCAAGGAACTTCTATTCTCTGCCTGATTAAGTCTAACCATTCCCTCCCATACGGACACTGCATTTACTTTATGGTTTAACAAAGGGATTAGATCAATCCATAAGACATTTGCATTTTTTCCTCAATTATCCAAAGTCTATGACTTATCTGAGAACCACTTATTTCGTTATTTACAGATCAGGAGTTTTGTACAAGACATTTATCTTGTTTCCATACAAAAAAAAAAAAAAACACAGGTCGACCATTTCCTGGAATTGACTTAGACCATAGAGGTTTGACATCCCAGATTTATGAGTTCATTAACATCAACCAACATTCCATAGAAAATTTAAAACTGGCCTGGAATAACTTTAACAGAAGACCAATGGGACTCCATTTTAAATTTGATAAACACATTGTCTACATCTGTACAACTTTGTTGTATTAAGCCATGTTTAGCAGAGTACATTTTACTAATGCTAGATTTGCAAGGATTTATCCAGACATTGAGCCTTTATGCCCTCGATGTAGAGGCCAGCCGGCAGATTTAATGCACAAGTTTTGGCTGTGTCCGAATCTCTCCACCTTTTGGATAAGAATTTTCGGTAACACCTATGAAGCTTGCATCTATAATGCCTCGACCCCTATGTGACTAGAGTGCACTCGTGCCAACATAGAAGCAGAGTAATGACTTTCACCTTTGACTACCGAGCTCCTCCTTAAATGCCAGTATTCCCTTGCTGCAAGTGGAGCTTCATCCGTTTTCCAGCCAGCCGCGCAGAGTCAGATTTCAGTGTGGGGTGCTCATCATTGTCCGCATCTGTACGAGTCGCCCGTCTGACATTGTGGTAGTCAGCCTGGCTGATGAGCTCCACATCCAGCGTGATGTTGCACATGGACCCTGCATGTGCGTTTGACACTGGCTCTGCCCAGGGCATCCAAAAAGTTGTCAGGTAGCTGCTGGGCTCAAGCTGGCATTGAAGGAAGGCATCCCTGACGTCCACGAAAGTGAAAACCCTCACCTTAGGAAGCCTGTAGAGTACATCCTCTTGCGTGGGCATGAAGTCATGTGATCACCTCAGCGCCTGGCATCAATGCACGTCCGCAGTTTGTCAGGTCGCTTAACAATCACCATATTGCTAATCCAGTCTGTTGGCTCTTTAACTGGAGTAATACGGCAAGCAAAATAACAGATTAGACCCAAAAAACCAATAGCACAGGTTTCACCCTCAAGTAGTATCGACTATACACGCAACAGCTCTCTGGCTGCCAACAGTGGCCCAATGGCACGGCGTCTCTCTCCAGGTTATATACCCAGCTGATGGACTAAAGTGACCTGTGCTCAACCAGCAGCTCCACAGGAGGGAGGGCATTACACATACACCACACGGCAATGGGGCCGTAACAGTCCCAATGCATTAGTTTGAATAAACGTCACTTTCGGCGCTGCCGCCGTCCTTGAATTGTCCACGGAATGAACTCCTGCCCCCGGCTCTTGGGTTTGATGCACACCTGCGAAATGGTCAGCCGTGCCCCAGGCTCTGTACACCTTACGATACACCCCCCCCCCCATCTGTTGGATTTACATTAAAATATATATGTACATCGGCTGCACAGTTTAATTTCTAAAAATTATGTTCAATATATTAAATTCTTATTTGTTTAACAAACTACTTTAATTGAAAGCATTTTTCATGTTAAGGTTTTGTTTGTCGTTTCTCTGTCTCGAGACCATGTAAATAATTGCGATGAAGGCATCATTCAACTTGTGTTGGTTTTAATGACTCACCGTTGTCCACCGCTTCTTGCATGACCAGCGCCAAGTTTTCATCCAGAAATTGAATGAGCTCTGCGTATATGCCTCGGCACTTCTCTCCTCGTCTTCTGCCAGTTCCGCGTCCTCATCGTCGGCTGGCTCAGTTAAAACGGGGTCCTTTAGCCCTTGCAGCCGAAGTATTAGTCTCTCCGCTCATACCTATTTTCACCTCCGTCCAAAACTAGCCGAGACCAGCGGCTACTCGACTCGCCTGCTCATGACATGGTGCTAGCTAGCATATCATGCTAACTCCTAGCATAGCACGCCAACTCAGACACGCAGCTGTACGACGCGACTTTTTCTCGGTGGCAAATCGCTGGTTAACTCTGGGGCCGCAAGCAGTTAGCAGAGTTGGATTACACAGCGGTTCAGGCGTGTATACTGACCTAGTCTAGACCGAAAAACCCCCTCCGAGTGGGGCGTCAGTCTCGTCCGGAACACGAGTGAAGAGACGGCAATTCCGCTGCACAAGTTTCCGCTGTTCGAAGGGGGCGGGGCGTCCAAACAAAACTTTATTGGCCCTTAACGACGGACATTTTTAGCTTTTACATCCATCAAAAAAAAAAAAACTTTACATGACTGAACGAGACGTAACAAATGCATCATGTCATACATACGAAATGCATTCTTGTAAATCGTACAACCCCCATCTCTCCCCTTTTTTCAGTGTACACTGGGCAGTCCCCTTTTCCTTGCCCATGCGAAGCGCCGCAGCATCTACACGCAGAACGGCCATCTGCAGCCCTAACATCTGGTCTCTTGCTCGTGTATGACGGGGGAATTTCTCTTGAATGGCTGCCTGACTGTTGCACTGACGCCGCCGTCTATGCGTGGTCTCTCTTGATCAGTAGACCTGAGCCTCCTGTCAGCTCCGCGACACGGCAGGTCTCCACCGCAGCCTTCAGCGTCAAATCTTTCTTCCTCAACAAATGTCTGCGTGCGCCCTCATTTGCAGTGCCAAGAACAACTTTGTCCCTGATCAGTTCATCTCTCAGCGCCCCATAACCACATGTAGCAGCCTTCTCCCCAAAGCGAGTAACAAAACTGTTTACGGACTCATCGTCCTCCTGTTTGCAGCAGCCAAAGATGTATCGTTCAGAAATCATATTCTCGGTGGGTTTGAAGTATGCCTCCAGAATCTTTCTGCTCCTCCTCAGTTAATTCCAGATCCTTCCTGTATACATGCCTACCTACATTCAGGGCCCATCAGACTCCTCAGAGTAGCCGCTTGGACCTCCGCCGGTTTCTCATGCAGTCCCGTTGCTAAATTGTAATCCTCAACATCTGCCCTGAAGATGTCCCAGTTAACACTTTAGTCTCCGCTAAACGTGCTTGGAGCGAGACGAGGAATCACGTTCCCTGCTGCCATGACTTAGTTCTGGTATACTCGCCAACTTTAAGACACGGAACTGGTAAGCTAATAGTCACGTCCCCTTGGAGAAAAAGGTAAGCGTCGCCATCATTCACTCACTTCTGACACCATGTTTCGATGTTAAATGACGAGACGAGTCGTGAGCGCTGACACTATCTGGCTCGGAACACAACTTCCGGGGCATAACGCCCCTACAGCAATACACAGCCAGCAAAGCAGCGCCACCTCCACTCCAACAGGTGGCAGCAACGTGCCATCCAAGACGGCGCATACCCCAGAGGAAAAGAGCGGAGAAAATGTGGCTCTCAAAATTTGACAAAACATATCCTAGAGGCCTAAATTGGAGGTAGACTTGTCTCAGTGGGGGACAATGATGTAACCGGTTATTTTCTTGCCCGGTGCGGGATTCGATACGGGTGTACTGCACCACTAACCGCTCGGCTAAAGGGTCAGACCCGTTAGGTAGGGACTAATGTGTCTTAGTAGTTTACAATGATGACCTCTGCAACAAGACTGTCACTGCCCCCCCCCCCCCAAGGATCGAGTCCCCCTTCCCCCAAACCTTAACCCTTGGGGAATAATTCTACTTCAAATGGAATATACGATTACGGGCTGGACTTTCAGTTTTCTTGCCATAAAACTGACACGCACTAATAAAAAAAAGAACACCATTCCAGGCATACAATTATAAATTGTTTACCAAATCAAAACCCTCCATTCATATGCGATTATTTGCACAATAATTCCCTTTAATGGTGGCGATGAAACAATTAAGACCACTAATCCGGGGGGGGGGGCGACCATTTTTTCCTAAAATGAATCCGTAAAGTTCCCGCCCTCAGGCGCTAGGATTGGCCAGATCTGCCTGTCAGTCAAGGCCGATGCGAACGTGCAACAACCCTAACCCTTGCCACGTTTGCTAGCTAACCGTTAGTCATTAGCCACGTTTGCAACCAAGCTAACTGCGCCAACTTAACTGCGTGTAGGGTAAGCGAATATTTTTTTCTTAAGCTGAATCCGGAAAATTGACTAACAGGCAGATCTGGCCAATCCTAGCGCCTCAGGGCGGGAACTTTCCGGATTCATCCTAGGAATAAAAAAAGGCATGGGGGGCACATCCACCGGAAAGTTGACGCACTAAAAGCGCGCATCAGATTTGACAGCTGAGCATATAAGGACGGAACCAAGCGGGACGGGAGTGGAATCTGATGCGGATACTGGGAACAGAAGGGCGTAATATCACCAGGAAGGCACTACCTTTTTAAGTGACAAGGTTGATGGGTAGAATTTAATAGGGTAAAATTACATGTTACACACTCTTGTAGAGTGGGTGGCGGTATGCACCTTCAAGTTGTTTGAGATCCGCCAGAAGAAGGCGGAACCAAGATTTCGTCTCATTCCGACTGACCGTCACAGAGAGCACCACTTGTTCCTGAGGAGTTAAGCTATTATCCTGGTTAACGGTTAGCTTTATTGTCAAATGTTTAATTAAGTTAACTCCGTATTCTCAGTTCACATTATCTTTATTTACATCCGACTGGTTAATCATAAAAACGTTCCAATTTCATCTTCACGAGCCTTAGCGGGGAGCGGCCGTTCGTGAAAAGTCGAACCGGCCTCATCCATCCATGCATGATCCAACCCGCTTGTCCTGCTGTCAGGGTTGCGGGGATGATGGAACCTATCCCAGCAGTCATTGAGCGGCAGCCGTGGAGACACACCGGACAGGCCGCCAGTCTATCACAGGGCCCTAACCAGCCTCACGTCACAAGAAATTTCGCGGCCAACCCGGAAACGAACTCCAGGCCCCGACACCACTGAAATGTTTTTTTCCACGACCACAGAAGACCCGGGTGCATCTCTCGGGGATGGTGGTAGAGTGCAATAGTTGCAGGTATTGGTATATGTAACGACCACCGGCTTGCGAGTCTACTCATGATCACTACATATACACCCCTACTGCACAAGCAATAAAACAGCAAGTCAAATGGTTTGTTGTACAGCACTAAGTGCATTACGTGTAAGAAATAATCATTAACGTTAGGCATTTAGCAGAAAAACATGAAAACTCACCAGGGTCACGCGGCGACGTAGCGTCCGAGTTACACGTCGCTTCTAGCATTGCGGTCGCTGGTCCTAGCTTGCAAAGCAGTACGAACCGGGTCCGAGTCTGCGGAGTCCATATTGTGGCCACTTCGCAGGCTCACAATGACGAAGGACCCAAAAAGGAGACTGACACAGGTAGTAAAAGTTCCAAAAAGGTTTAACCGGGCATAAAGGTCGGTACACGGCAACCAGTCAGCTCACGCAGAGGCGTCACGTTTACGCAACGGTAAAGAGGAACTGCAGCATGAGGGAGAAACGCATGGCTTAAATACACACATGGAGACAATGACAAACAGGTGCAACACATTAGGGCGGGGCCGGTAATCACACAGGAGGGAAACTTGACAGGAAGTGGCATCTGAAAACGACAGACAAACATGAATACCAAAATAAAACAGGAAACACTGGGAAAGATGAGAATGTAGAGGAGCTCAAGCAGGAGTCGTGACAACTTTCTCTTTCGGCTACACAACGTGCACCATTTATTCCTTCCACCATTACAACAACAAAAAAAAACCCGCGCAGCGGAAGTGTGTCACTGTAAACCCGAACCGAGGAAACAGCAGCTGTAAACTAACGTTCCTACTAGCTCAACAAGAGGAATTATGTAGCCCCATAACCACTACAAGAAACGCATAAAACATGAGCTAGGATGTGGAGCGGGTCATGACAGTCTGACATGTTTCTTTGGATGTGTTGTGACAGTTGCAGACCACAATGATCATATAATGCTTGATAACTTTGGATTTGTAATGCGATGCTTTAAAATAGGTGATGTACCAGTGGTGTGAGAGCAAATGCCCTTGTTATGTCTCGCATGTCGACGTCTGCACTTCCGCTAACTCCTGCGCAGCGTTATGGTCATGTGTTACGCTAACTTCCGCTAACTCCTGCGCCGCGTTATGGTCATGTGTTACGTTAACTTCCGCTAACTCCTGCGCCGCGTTATGGTCATGTGTTATGTTAACTTCCGCTAACTCCTGCGCAGCGTTATGGTCATGTGTTACGCTAAACCCCGCTAACTCCTGCGCCGCGTTATGGTCACGTGTTACGCTAACTTCCGCTAACTCCTGCGCCGCGTTATGGTCACGTGTTACGTTAACTTCCGCTAACTCCTGCGCCGCGTTATGGTCACGTGTTACGTTAACTTCCGCTAACTCCTGCGCCACGTTATGGGCACGTGTTATGTTAACTTCCGCTAACTCCTGCGCCGCGTTATGGTCATGTGTGCGTGTTTTATTTCATTGATGAGGTGCATTTGTGTTTTGGATTCATTGAGCGAGTAGGTGTGTGTGTGTAGTTTCAGTGAGCGAGTAGGTGTGTGTGTAGTTTCAGTGAGCGAGTAGGTGTGTGTGTGTGTGTGTGTGTGTGTGTGTGTGTGTAGTTTCAGTGAGCGAGTAGGTGTGTGTGTGGTGTCAGTCACAGTCGGAAGCTGTCCATACAGAGTTACTGTGCCAGAGAAGCCACTGGGTGTGTTTTAGAGGGAGATGGAAAGCCAGACCCAAAGGTCGCCAGCTCGGCTTGACCCTCATCACCACGGGCAAAAAGACCCTTCCCAGTCCTTCTGACCTCCGTATGTCTTTTTTACTTTATTTTATTTTATTTAACCTTTATTTAACCAGGAGAAACCCGTTGAGATTACAAACCTCTTTTTCAAGGGAGACCTGGCCAAGATAGGCAGCAGCAATTAGAAGGCACAGTTACAAAATCACACGATTACAAAACTACACATTTGAAAACACACAGAGCAGGCCATCCCACCCGAGCATACAACTCACAGTGATGTGTCAATGATTTGCAATTGGTAATAAATCTCAAAAGAAGAATGGTAGGCAGTCTCTAACGCGTGGAAACATTGAGCAGAAGCATTCATATGCAAAAGATCTCCATAATCCAACACAGATAGAAAGGTGGCAGCAACAAGTCGCTTTTTTGCATTTAAAGAAAAACACAACTTATTTCGAAAATAAAAACCCAGTGTCAGCCTCAGCTTTTTCACAAGATTCTCTACATGTAGCTTGAAAGTGAGGGAGTCATCAATCAACACACCCAGGTTTCAGCTGAAATAATGAGTGCTGGACAGCTACAAAGGCTTTCTGCAGGGATTCAATGGCCTGAACAAGAGTAGATCCACAGCAATAGATAACCGTATCATCAGCATAAAAATGCAAATTAGCATCTGACACATGTAGACCCAAATCATTGATGCAAATAATGAATAAAAGGGGACCTAATACAGAGCCCTGCGGCACCCCCTTGTGGACAGTAACAAAATCAGAACACAGACCCTCATGTTTAGGGCACAGCCTCATGTCTACCCACAATACCCTTTGCTAACCCCCACCCACTGTCTTAGAGGGACCGTCTCTGGCCCGCATGGTGAATATCTATCCTGCAAGTAGGTCACTACACACGCCCCCCAGAATTCACCATGACAAGAAGAAAAAAAAAATCAACGTGGCGCGGGACGAATAATGTGGCCAAAACGGCTTCTCTTGACGGGTGTAGGGGCAGGGGGGTGTCCACGCCGAGGGGGCTGGGCCAGTTGAACTGGCCTGTCCAAGTCCAGGTGAGCCAGCTTGAGGCGGTCCACTGAAACACAATCCTGTTTACCACCGACATCCACAACAAAGTTCTTAGCCCCCGCTGCCAGGGCACAGAAGGAGCCATCGTAGGGGGGCCGCAGGTGGGTACGGTGGGCGTCATGCCGGATGAAGATGGACCCAGCCGACTGCAGGTCCTTGGGGATGTAAGACTGAGGGAGGCCGTGCCACGAAGTTGGGACTGGAGTGAAAACACTGGCAGCGTCCTGGAACACAGCCCGTTGGCAGGCAGCAGACCAGGATGCCGCGCCTTCTGGGAGAAATTCCCCTGGGACCAGCAGTGGCTGGCCGTAAACCAGCTCGGCCGACAAGGACTGGAGGTCTTCCTTAGGGGCAGTCCGCAGGCCAAGCATGACCCATGGGAGCCGGTCGACCCAGCTACTGTCTGTGAGGCTGGCCCGAAGAGTGGCCTTCATAGAACGATGAAACCGCTCACATAAACCGTTGTCCTGCGTGTTTTGTACGCTGTGGTGCAGTGCAACTTCACCCCTAGGCTTTCAGCGACTGTAGTCCACAGCTCAGAAGTGAGGTCAGATGGTATGCCAAACCGGGCTACCCAGGACCCGATGAACGCCCGGGCCACCTCAGCCAACGTGGTGGTTGACAACGGAATAGCCTCTGGCCACCTAGTGGTCCTGTCGACCATGGTAAGGAGATGCGTGAAATCAAATCAGAATCAAATCAAATCAGTTTTATTTGGATAGCCCAATATCACAAATTACAAATTTGCCTCAGTGGGCTTAACAGCAACACAACATCCTGTCCTTAGAGCCTCATCGGGTAAGGAACAACTCCCTAAAAAAAACCCTCTAACACGGAGAAAAAATAGGAAGAAACCTCAGGGAGAGCAACAGAGGAGTGATCTCTCTCCCAAGACGGACAGCGTGCAATAGATGTTGTGTTCATGCAATTTACATAATACAACACTGAAAGAGGATGACAGAATTATAATGGACTTATAAAATTTATGAAGAATATGATGCACAAGATGCCAAGCAGTGTCCAGACGCCATCGGAACAGTCCAGGACCCAAGCCACGCGACCAGCATCATCATATTAAAAAAAAAAATTATGTGAGGAGAGGAATGGCAAGCTGCATCCAAGTGATGACCACCATCACCACGGAGACCTGGGAGGAGAACCGACTGCAAGTGCACACAATTGAGACTCACATGACACCATTCAAATACAGAAAAAAGAAAGGAGAAGACAGCATTCAGAGAGAGAGAGAAGACATGTGAGATAAGAGAACAGTTTGCAATAGTCATTAGTCATTATCAATTAAGTCATCAACTAGTCATAATCTATACTCTATAATCTTGTCGGCAGAACAGTGGTTGGTAAATTCATTGAGACAGAAAACCAACCCGCCATGCAATACAGGTTGTGAAGCGCTCAACTTAAATGCAACTAATTGTAAACTAAGGCAAAAAGATGAGTTTTAAATTCGGATTTAAAGGAGTCAACAGACTCTGATTGTCTGATGGCAGCAGGCAGGTTATTCCACAACAATGGAGCCCAATAGGAAAAGGCCCTGCCACCAGCTGACTTCATTTTAACTTTGGGTACACACAGCTTTGTCTCCAAACCGTCCAACCTGAGCTGTCCCTCTAAAATACTCGTTCCTAATCCTGTCCTTCTTCATCACTCCCAATGCAAATCTTATCTTCATCTCTGCCACCTCCAGCTCCACTTCCTGTCTTTTTGTCAGTGCTACTGTCTCCAAACCATACAACATAGCTGATCTCACTACCATCTTGTAAACCTTCCCTTTAACTGTTGCTGGTAACCTTCTGTCGCAAATCACTCCTGACACTCTTCTCCACCCACTCCACCCTGCCTGCACTTTCTTCTTCACCTCTCTTCTGCACGTTTGGCAAAGATTTTACGCCAGATGCCCTTCCTTCCTTTTGGCAACCCTCCCCATTTATCCGGGCTTGGGACTGGCGCTAAGAATGCACTCGCTTGTACATCCTCAGTGGCTGGGTTAAAAAGAGGGAACCGTAAACAAAAGGATATATTATATATATATAAAAATAAACAAAACAAAAAAACAATTTTTACATGATTACACAATTTGCAAGTTTTATTCTCTCTGAAAAAATTTTTTTTTTAAAGAAGTAGATAGGTAGAGAAACAGATAGATATAGACATAGACAGACAGATAGACAGACAGATAGACAGACAGACAGACAGACAGACAGTCAGACTGACAAACAGATTTTTACTATATCAGATTTTCAGCACATTTGCTTTACATGTAGGGGGTGATAGATTAAGACAAGAGCAGATTTTAGCTCTCAAGATTGTACATCGACAGAGATCTGACCTGGCAAATCCCATTAGACTCCCAAAGCGCCGTATAAAATGCAGTCATTCTTTCAGAGCTGTGGATATTTAAGACAGTACAATGTAGTAGTATTACCTGTAGGCCAGTAAGGCCACACGAGAAAGACATTCTTCAAGAGCTGTGGATATTTAAGACAGTAGCGTTTAGTATTGCCTCTAGGCCACACGAGGAAGATATTCTTCCCGATCTGTGGATGTCAAGTTATTTAGGGAAATTTGCTTCAGCTCTTGCCCAAACTTGAAAAAGGTCTTAGCCATCCACAGGGAATTTATGGCACAACTGTTGTGGTTACACAGCCCCGAGCTGCCTCCCCGACACGTTCAAGCCACTCCACCCAGCTCGGACGTGCCGGAAACATCCGAGCGCTCGGCTCGCGCTCTGAGGAGACGAGCGCTGCACTGCACCAGGTGTTTGCCGTCAGCTTTCTGGCACACCTGCGGTAATCAGGCAGCCCTCTATAAGAAGTCTCCCCCAACGTCTCTCCGGGCTTCGACGTACTGAACCCTGCGACTCTCCCTCCGCGACTTCCACTTCACCGAGGGAGCCATCCGGTCAGCGGGTGTGTGGACAGTAGGAGGCAAATGGCTGGTTTCCAGTGTGATCCACAACTGTGACTGTGACCTGTGAAAAATTAAGAGGAAGGTTACTAGAACAGAAAATGGCAGAACTACCAGCCGACAGACTTACCTCAGAACCTCCTTTTACCCATGTAGGATTAGACGTCTTTGGGCCGTGGGGCGTTGTCACTCACCGCACTCGTAGAGGTAGTGCTGAAGGCAAGCAATGGGCAGTGTTATTCACGTGCATGAGCACAAGAGCTACACACATTCAAGTGTTAGACTCAATGTCCACTTCAAGCTTCATAAATGCCTTACAATGATTCTTTGCGGTCTGGGGACCTTCCAAACAGCTCCACTCTGATAGAGGCACACATTTTGTTGGAGTATGTAAAGAATTAATGTTCAACACTGATGATCCAGAACTGACAATCTACTTTGACAACCAGCGCTGCACCTGGACTTTCAACACCCCCCCCCCCCATTCCTCCCACATACTAGGTTGCTGGGAAAGACTGATAGGCGTTGCACGTCGTATTCTAGATGGAATGTTGCTGTGCTCTGACAGGGGCCGTCTCACGCACGAAGTGTTGACCACATTGATGGCAGAAGTCATGGCCATTTTGAATGCCTGACCACTGATTCCAGTGTCAACTGATGCCTACTATGTGCCTACTATTTTGACACCTACGATGATCCTCACTCAGAAGATAAATTCAGTGGCAGCTCCTCCAGGTGACTTCAGTCAAAAGGAGCTTCACAAAAATCAATGGAAACAAGTCCAATGTCTAGCAGACAGCTTTTGGAAGTGATGGAGACAGGAGTACCTGGTGACTCTACAGAAATGCTGAAAGTGGATCGATGACAAGCCAAACGTCCAAGTTGATGACATCGTCCTTATGAAAGACAGTCAGTCTAAACGCAATGAGTGGCTTGTTGGGCTTGTTGTGAAAACCTTACCTGGCAAAGATAACAAAGTTCGCAAGGTTGAAGTGAAAATCGTGAGGCAAGGAACAACGAAAACTTACCTGAGACCTGTCTCAGAACTTATCTTCCTTCTGTCTAAGGTCCTTTAGTTGATGGACATTCTGAGGTAGAACAACATATGGTTTGTAAATGATAACATTGGTTATTGTGCTTTGATAATTGATTTTGGTTAATTTATGCTAATGGTAGTGGCATACCAGTATACCAGGCAAGGAGCGTTCCACGCTGCGGGGTTTGGTAGACATTTCTAGTGGGACACTGTTCAGGGACGGACCAGCAGATTCTAAACAGCATGGTTATAGTTTAGCGTTGACTACACTACGAGCCTCGGTTAAATCTTTGTCTTCTTACAAAAAATTACAAAGGAAATAAGAAGTTCTTGTTCCGCTGAAGAGAAGAAATAAAGCTGAGGAGAAAAGAGACGAAAAGATAAAACATCAATCCTCAACAACAAGCAATGCTTCAGCATCATTTCCTTTAGTGTTAACTATCTGTCTAGCAGTAGAAAGCTGTAAACATGGTGCGAGGCCAGAATATTGCTTTTAAAAATACTTAAGTATTCAAAAGTACATTTTGTTTTTAATGTCAACGCATTGTTGTATCGTTACCATAATGCGTTTACAGTTTTTAATGCATTTACACAATACATACATTGTACATATACTGGTACACTCTGTCATGTCCATCTACCTCAGGCATGCATGTAAGTAACCTGCTAACTTCTATTTCAGTATCTCTGATATATATTCTCTGCACCATCACTTTATCACCTCTTATTTCACCTGTATGTGTCAATCCTTGTGTCTATAGCTTAAGGCTGTTGTGTTGTTGTGTTGCTATTCCATGTTAAGTACACAGAGCGCCATGAAACCAGAGTCACATTCCATGTGTGTGCAAACCTACATGGCCAATAAACATGATTCTGATATCTATGAGGAGCGATAAGAGGATGGTGGTGGACCAGGGGACGAGTCACCCAATGTTTTCCCCCTTTCTGCCTCTTAACCATTCATTTTTAGTCCATCCCAACTCTGCAGTTATTTGGTTCCTATGTTTCCTTCATCACCTCTAAATGAACTACAAGGAAAAATGGAACATAAATGAAGAAATTTGCGGAGGAAGAGTAAGCTATTATTTCCATGAAACAAACATCCTCTGTGTGGCTTTACCCTGAGCACTGGCTGCTTGTCCCTGCTTTTCTCCTCTTCCTCCTAATACTCCTCCTTATGTCCATTCATTTCCTCAGCTTATCTGGTACGTGTCAATGGCAGTGAAATCTGTGGATGAAAACACAGATGCACGTGGCCTTGACACTGCTGACTACTTGCCGGAAAAGCAAACAAATCAAGGTGTGTATGTGCGCTCGTGGATGTGAGTGAGCGTGTGTGTTAGTATCTGTGGAAATATCCTTCTGTTATGGAGACCTTAGGTCTGCCAGCCACGCCGTCCCATTAAGATAAGCCTGTCCTCCTCTCGGCAGAAGGATCAACAAATACCGAGGAAAACCTCCTGCTGGGACACACGCGCGCGCGCGCGCGCGCGCACACACACACACACACACACACACACACACACATACACACACACACACACACACACACACACACACACACACACACACACACACACACACACAATGTACAAACCAGCGGTGCTACTTTATGTATGAAACAGAGAACACACATCATCATTAGCCGCGCATATGACATCAGCCACACGCCATTCAGTATTATGCATGGATTCATTTCCAGTACTGGCAGGATATCCCATTTGTAAACCATTTCCTATTAACTCAAACTGTCAACTGAATCTACTGGTAGTTACAGCAATCATCTGAGAAAGGGGTTTTGGGGGGGGTACTGTCATCTATCTGTCTATTTAAAGATCATCACAGACTCATTGCTCGTTTAATCAACAAGTCAGTACCAGACTGAGAGTGTCTTTATGCATGCTCAATAATCCAGGTAAGAAAAGCAAAGAAAGTTGAATCGGTTCATCTGGACACAACGTTTATTGACAGAAACGTTTCATCATCATCTAAGCGACCTCTTCATTCTAAACTGACTGCAGGTGTCCCAACCTTTATAACAATACAGTGGCATCACAACCGAAACCAACGATCGCTTTCACATACAAACAGCCGTGACCATTAAAAAGAGTTACAATGGCCATGTGTACTATTCACAGAGGATAGTACTAGCACAGATTGATAGTACTAAATGTAGCATCCCCAGTTGATTGAAGGTTGTAGTCTTAAACTGATGGTTTATAAAGTTTCCGTTCATTCACATATAGTCTTCACAAACACACCTTAATAGCTAAAGGAAGAAAACAAAAAAATGCGTTTTAACATTTATAATAACACAACAAGAAAATATAGCAGCAAGCTACCTATCTTACAACATATTATTGTACAAATAAAGATGTACTGGAGACTTTATAAATTACGGTCAAACGCAGGGAGTTCGCTAAATTGTTTAGAAAAGTCATTCAAATTAAACTACATTGCTGTTTGTTTTTAACCGGACCAGAACAGCTGAATACACAAAACAATTTATCGGTATCGTAGTTCAAAATAAGAAACGTACACTTCGCTCAAAACAACCAAAATCAAACACAAATCCACTAACCTTGCGCCCCTATCAGCCAGGTGCTAAACAATATTACACACACCATTACGCGAGACCTCCAACACTTTGATGGTGATGATTTTCGTCCGCCGGCATTTGCAAACCTTTTCCCGCGTTTTTCTACTTCCTGTTTGCTTTTATTCTCCTAATTCCGGCTTGACACAACAACTGCGCATGAGCATCAGGCAGTATAATCGAACTTCAAAATAAAAGTGCATTTTAAGAAATAATACAATATCATAAACGGACATGCATGAGCACAAAAAAGAGCACTTACCAAAACAATAATATAACTCACTTAAAGGTTATTTACACTCCCACCAATCATGAATAGTTTGCAGACTGTAAACATGAATGATTTATAAACTCAAATGACCTTTAATCCAATAATTACTGAAAGTCTATATATGTCTATGTAATAGTCTAAGCAAAAAGGCAATGTGTCAAAATCTGTATGCCAAAGGATATGATTGTGGAGAACTCTGAAGGCAGTTACACAGCCTCCAGCATCACAATCAGTTTCTTTTTTTGTGATCAACAATTTTTATTTTTAAAAAACAGGACACAACATCGGAACACAAAGAGCCGTGGACATCAATAGCTCTGACAACGACTCCTAGAGGATAAATTCTGAGTCTCATCAGCAGCCAGTCAGACTAGCTTGGTCCAGTCAGAAAGGCACGAACTGATGAAGCCTCTTGGATGAGAGGCGGAACGTCTTCACGGATGTATACCAAGTCCAGTTGCACTTGATTCAACTCCTTTGGATAACCATGACCTGGATGAATGAGATCATTCACAGACAACAACAACAACAGGGCAGCACATTAGTAACAATGGTTAAGGATCAAAATAAAGGGGAACAAATGACATAATAAAAAAAAAACGTATCCATAGTAGCTGAGAGTAAGAGACAGACATTCCCAAGGGAAAAACAAATAATAGAGGACTGAAGAGAAAGAGAAAAAAAATACAACAACAATAAAACAAAACTATGCATTGTATATACAACTGTAGTATCTTGACTACATGAAACAAGCACACACACAGGATTTGTTTACTTATATATCGATGAAAACTTCGGGAGCACTACACAGCACAGCCATCCCGGCAGGCATTCATTACACAACATAACTACATCCGGGGAAAGGTCCTAGGTAGTAATGTGTAAACCAATTTACTCCTACTGCCACATAGTGGACATACAGGTAGGTGGATCTGGTTTATTACCCAAGTTACTACACTCCCCCACCGTTAGGCTAACAAAAAGTTTCTCCACAGGAATCAACAATACTAATAACCATGACACAAAGTAGGCATGTGCCAAATGTGACCTCCAACTAGTGTAATGTGATTCAACATGACTCATTATAGTCAACATTTAACAGTCAATTGTTTTTTTTAAGCATGTTTTCAATGCTACCTAGGAAGTTCAGGGTGGACTACCTGACTCCCGTGAGATCAAGGCACATTCTTGCCTTTCCTGGAACATGATCTCACCACTACCTATCATAGTCTTTCAGATAAGTTGGGGAACACTTCTGCCGGGTGGAGTGACGAACCTCCTGTGGTGGTGGTGTGACAGGTAAGACCACTCTTTCAGGGATCACCCTCTCTGGCCCCCGAGGTTCAACCGCAGGCCTCTGTTCAACGTCTGGGTTCTCTGATAGTCTCACAGGAGATACTTCTGAACTGCGTTCCAGCTCCTCTGGAAGTTCCATAGGTTGGTCTGGAGATTGGCAGGACTCCGGGTGACGTGCTCGCACCTGGTCAACTTATCTCCTCATCCTCTGTCCACTGCCACGAATCACAGTATAGGAAACAGGACCAGAAGACGACTCAACTGCAGCTGGAATCCATTTTGGTCCTAAGCCGTAATTCCTTGTGTATACAGAATCCCCGGGTGCAAATCTTCTCAGCTTGGCCGTTTTGTCATGATGTTCTTTCTGTTTCAGCTGTTTCTGTTGAATTTTCAACTTAAGGTTGGGTTTCAGTAGGTCAAACACAGATCTCAGTCGTCTGGACATCAACATTTCTGCAGGCGACAACCCTGTCATCGCCTGAGGGGTGATGCGGTAGCTGAACAAGAACCTGGAAATTCTGGCCTCGAGGCTACCTCCTCTCATTTTTTCCATCCCCTCTTTAAAGGTCTGCACCGCCCGCTCCGCTAAACCGTTAGAGGAGGGGTGGAACGGCGCTGAGGTGACATGCTGAATTCCGTTCTGTGACATACAATGGCTGAATCCCGCACTTGTGAAGCATCTGCCGTTGTCAGACACTAACATCTGTGGCAATCCGTGAACTGTGAAGCACTGCCGCAGCTTTTCAATTGTTGCATGTGTTGTAGAGGCATTCAAGCGGACAAACCTCTAGCCACTTCGAATGTGTGTCGATTATCACCAAGAACATCTTGCCCAAGAATGGCCCTGCGTACTCCACATGAATACGAGAACATGGCAGCTCGGGCCATTCCCAGGGGTGCAGTGGTGCATTAGGTGGCGATTTTCTGTTTTGCTGGCATTCCACACATATGCTGACCTCCTTTTCGATATCCTCATCCATCTGCGGCCACCACATGTAAGATCTTGCTAAACCTTTCATACGAGACATGCCCGGATGGGACTGGTGGAGTATCTTCAACAGAACAGACCGCCCCTGCAGAGGAATCACTGTTCTGGCTCCCCACAGGACACACCAATCTTGCGTACTCAGCTCCAGACGGCGGGTGTGATATGGCCTGAGTTGAGGATCCTTTACCTCTGGCCAGCCATTCAAGACATCGCTGTGCACCAGGGAGAGTATGGCATCCCTCGCCATCCACTTCCTGACTTGTGACATGTTCACCAGTACATCATCCATATGATCCATCATCCGAACTTGATCCTGTAGATTGTCGTCCTCAACCAGCTATGGAACCGGGAGTCTACTGAGAGCATCGGCATTACTATGATACTTGCCCGGCTTGTAGAATTATCTGTTACTCATATGCTCAAAGTGGAACTGCCCTTCTCTGAATTCTTGGGGAAACCATCTGGAGGACAGGTTTCATCTCATGGAATAAGGATAGTAAGGGCTTATGGTCATTGGCGATCGTGAATCTACGACCATAGAGATATTTATGAAATGTCTGTATTCCAAAGATCACGGCCAGGCCCTCTTTATCTAACTGAGAGTACCTTTTCTCAGAAGGAGTGAGTGTCCTTGACATAAACCCTAGTGGTTTTTCTGTGTCATCGGGCATCTTGTGCGAAAGCACTGCTCCCACCCCATACGATGAGGTGTCGCATGTTAGGATCAATTCTCTGTCCGCAGAGTAATGGACTAGGACGCTTGCTGATTGGAGAAGCTCTTGACTTTTGGAAAGCTTCATCTTGCTTTGTAGTCCATGCCCATTTTTCGTCTTTCCAGAGGAGCTGGTGCATCGGTGCAAGCAGCGTGGAGAGGTTGGGAAGGAAACAGTTATAGTAGTTAAGTAAACCAAGATTATGTCTTGAGCTCTGTGACACTGGACGGGGACGGAGCTTCCACAATGGCTTTAACCTTCGACTCCATCGGATGCAAACCCTGCGCGTCTACTTTATGTCCCAGATAGTACACCTCATTTTCCAGCAGTTGGCACTTGCCTCGTTTTAGCCGTAACCCAGCCTCCTCCAGCCTACTCAGCACTTCATTCAGGTTTCGCAGATGTTCTTCCTTGCTAGCCCCACTCCTCCATTAACAGTCTCTCACATATACGAGGATTATTTGTCTTCTCTACGATCTGATCACGCAGCATTTCACTTTCCATATTGTCAAACTTACATTTTTTCACGAACTCGCGCAGCGCTGCCACATAGTGATCCGTTGACTCACCCACAGCTTGAGCTCGTTGCCTAAAGCGGTACCTCTCGGCGACAACGTTCAGTTTCGGGGTGAAATACGTCTCCAAAGCCTGCACAGATCCATCGTAGGTATCAGCCGTGAGCGGCGAGGTGCTGTAGATTCTTTGTCCCTCTATTCCTAAGCAGTGAACTAGCAAGGCTCTCTTTCTCTCGGCAGGAAAGTCAGTTTCCCCGATAGCAAGCAGGTAATTGTCGAACAACTTTTTCCACGCAGCAAATGCGGTTTTCGGTTTACCTGGGCACTCCAGGAACACGGCAGGAGGTTGCAAGGAGAGCAAAGCCATCTCTTCGTCACTTCTACTCTCGTCGCCACTTTGTTGTGTAGTTGGTTCAGTATCAGACATCAACACATGAAGCAGAGGAACAGGGGAGCGTGTACTTTACTTAGCACTGTTTTTCATCAACACGTTTTACTTCTTCTAATCCTTCTAAACATGCGTAACTCACAGTACCTGGAACATATAAACCATAGTAGTGCCACCTAGCGGTCTCCAACGTAAATAGCTTTAACAGAACACCTGGATTGAGCAGGCACGTCTGATAGTAGATGAATGTGGCTGTTCAACCCGAGAGAAACGGAAGAGGATTGTGGAGAGTTTAAAGGGTCCTGCGTTGGAGATAGCACAAGCTGTGTGAGCTAATGACCCTGAATCTGCACCCGAGGAATACATACAGGCCCTTGAGAGAGCTTTTGGGACCTCTGAGACAGCTGAGGACCTCTACTTCTCTTTCAGAGCTCTTCGCCAATGCCCAGGTGAGAGACTGACTTTTTGAGAAGGATGGAGCGGCTGCTAACCAAAGTAGTGCAGAGAGGTGGGTTAGCCTCTAGTCAAAGAGACAGCGCTTGTGTGGAACAGCTCCTCCAGGGAGCCACTGAGTCAGACATAATGCTTCTACAGTTGCGGTTGCGAGAGAGGAAGAGCAACCCCCCCTCTTTTCTAACACTGCTAAATGAAATCCGAGAAGAAGAGGATCAACAGTCAGTAAGACGCAAAACCATTTGATGCCTGCAACATGTTCCAAAGAAGCTGGGACAGGGGCAACAAAAGACTGGGAAAGTTGAAGAATGCTCAAAAAACATCTGTTTGGAACATTCCACAGGTGAACATGTTAATTGAAAACAGGTGAGTGTCATGATTGGGTATAAAAGGAGCATCCCCAAAAGGCTCAGTCATTCACAAGCAAGGATGGGGCGAGGTTCACCACTTTGTAAACAACTGCGTGAGCAAATAGTCCAACAGTTTAAGAACAACGTTTCTCAACGTACAATTGCAAGGAATTTAGGGATTTCATCATCTACAGTCCATAATATCATCAAAAGATTCAGAGAATCCAGAGAAATCTCTGCACATAAGCGGCAAGGCCGAAAACCAACACTGGATGCCCGTGACCTTCGACCCCTCAGGCGGCACTGCATTAAAAACTGACATCATTCTGTAAAGGATATTACCACGTGGGCTCAGGAGCACTTCTGAAAACCATTGTCAGTTAACACAGTTCGTCGCTACATGTACAAGTGCAAGTTAAAACTATACCATGCAAAGCCAAAGCCAGATATCAACACCACCCAGAAACACCGCCGGCTTCTCTGGGCCCGAGCTCATCTGAGATGGACTGACGCAAAGTGGAAAAGTGTGCTGTGGTCTGACGAGTCCACATTTCAAATTGTTTTTGGAAATCATGGATGTCGTGTCCTCCGGGCTAAAGAGGAAAAGGACCATCCAGATTGTTATCAGCACAGAGTCCAAAAGCCAGCATCTGTGATGGTATGGGGGTGTGTTAGTGCCCATGGCATCATGGGTAACTTGCACATCTGTGAAGGCAGCATTAATGCTGAAAGGTACATACAGGTTTTGGAGCAACATATGCTGCCATCCAAGCGACGTCTTTTTCAGGGACGTCCCGGCTTATTCAGCAAGACAATGCCAAGCCACATTCTGCACATGTTACAACATCTTGGCTTCGTGGTAAAAGAGTGCGGGTACTAGACTGGCCTGCCTGCAGTCCAGACCTGTCTCCCATTGAAAATGTGTGGCGCATTATGAAGCACAAAATACGGCAACGGAGACCCCGGACTGTTGAGCAGCTGAAGTCGTACATCAAGCAAGAATGGGAAAGAATTCCACCTACAAAGCTTCAACAAGTAGTGTCCTCAGTTCCCAAACACTTATTGAGTGTTGTTAAAAGGAAAGGTGATGTAACACAGTGGTGAACATGCCCCTATCCCAGTTTTCTTGGAACGTGTTGCAGGCATCAAATTCAAAATGAGTGGATATTTGCAAAAAAAACAATAAAGTTTATCAGTTTGAACATTAAATATGTTGTCTTTGTAGTGGATTCAACTGAATATAGGTGGCAAAGGATTTGCAAATCATTGTATTCTGTTTTTATTCACGTTTTACACAACGTCCCAACTTCACTGGAATTGGGGTTTGTAGAAAAATGCATGATAACAAAACAGCGTAAGGTGCATATGAGTGTGTCAGCTGTTCAGTAACCTGACTGTCTGTGGAAAGAAACTTTCTGAGATGCGTGGTGTGTGATTTGATGCTCAAGTAACACTATTTTAGATGGAAGGAGTGAGAACAGAACATGAGCGGGCTGGCTGGTGTCCTTCATGATGTAAATACAGTGTGACAAATATGCAAAAATAGTGGCTATCTGGAAGGGGACAAATACTGGTCCACGGCACTGGATTAGATTGACCCCTTAATAAAATCAGTGTCAGCCTCTCTAGAGCAACGGCCACAGAGAAACAGAAAACAGTCTTTGTCATTTCCTAGATTTAAATGTGGGTCTTTTTACTGTCCAGTGTATTTTATCAACGTTGATTCAATAATATTTACTAGTACTGTTTGTGTGTGGGCTCCTGTCTTTGTGTTTTTTGTGTTTGTGGGGAAGTGCATGTGTGACTGAGCGGAGCGTGTGGAGGAAATACAAACACATGTGGTCCTCCTGCTACTACTCGGGAAAGCAAACATGTTCTGCGGTGTGTATGTTTGCCTCCGTGTGGCAATATGCACACACGTGTGTGTGTGTGTGTGTGTGTGTGTGTGTGTGTGTGTGTGTGTGTGTGTGTGTGTGTGTGTGTGTGTGTGTGTGTGTGTATGTCTATTTATCTGTGTGTGATGCAAACTGAACCTGTCTTGCAACATTTCTGAATTGTCTATGGTCTGTGTGTGTGTCTGTGCCAGTGCACAAGTGTCAGGTCTTGCAAAATGTCTCAGGACAACTACATTGTTTATATCATGGACATTGTGAAGCAACTCATTGTGTACGCTTGCCTATATGTTGTGGTGACAGACTGAATGGGGGTGTGCATGTGCTGTGGTGAGTGAGTGAAAAGGGGAGTGGCTGTTTTTTGTTTTGGTTTCTTATTGTAAAGCTTAAAACAGTAACACACATTGTTTAAAGCACAGGTCCATTTCAGTGGTAGCCTACAACAAAGAGTCAATGCGGGATCCATAAAGGTTTAGAGGACAAAAAAAAAGAAGCCTGACTAGGTCTCGATGTCTTAATTTAAGATGAAACTAGTATTGTGATAGCCATGATCAAAAAAGATTTTCTTTCTTTTCTTCTTTTTTTCATCAACATGATTACTCAGGGAATGTCTCATAGTGTAGATTATAGGCCTGATAGCTTGGTCTATAACCCTGAGACCATCTCCCCACCCTGCTGGATTGTTCCCAAGCCATCCTCTCCTAAGTGTGTGAATCACAATAATCAAATAATCATTCCGCTGGTGGTGGTGAAATGTGCAGCGAAGTACGAAATAACCGACAGAACCAAACAGCTAATGTTATCAAGAATGTGACCACATATCGTCCAAAGCGTCGGTCGTCAAAACTGTCAACAAGGTGTCTAATTCCAATTAATATTCCACCAATTGGTAGCTCTAAAGATCTGCCTATTACTGGTCACTTCCACAAGGTGCTTACATTTGGTTTTATAAATATCAGATCACTGTCTACCAAAGCCTTACTGAGAAATGATCTGATTCTTGAACATAGTTTGACATTATTGGATTATGTGAAACATGGCTGAAACCAAATGTTTTTTTTCTCCACCCAACTATACTTATGCCCATGTAGCTAGGGCAAATAAACAATGTAGGGGTGTTCCCTTAATATCTAAATATATTTTTAATCTGACTTCTAGACTTGAATCTAAATTTTAGTCTTTTAAGACTCTTGTTCTTGGTCCATCTCCCTCAGCCATGAATAGACTCGGCTCAGTCCAGATTGTGATACTCTATCGGCCTCCTGGCTGTTACTCATTATTTCTTGAAGAATTTAGAGAACGTGTCTCAGGCCTTGTTACTCACTCTGATGAGATTCTAAATTTTAGCAGTTTCAATATTTATGTGAATAAGGCTGCTGGTCCTCCAACTAAAGCCTTTCTGGCACTAGTTGAGACTTTTAGGTTCACTCAGTTTGTTCAAGAGTCGACTCACTACAGTGGTAACAATCTTGATGTGGTTTAATCTAAAGGGACAGCTGTTTCTGGTCTGACTGTCTTGATGGGTTTTTACCTAAAGGGTTAGCTGTTTCTGGTCTGACTGTCTTGATGTTGTTTTATCTAAAGGGATAGCTGTTTCTGATCTGAATGTCCTGATGTGGTTTTATCTAATGGGAGAGCTGTTTCTGGTCTGACTGTCTTGATGTGGTTTTATCTAAAGGGAAAGCTGTTTCTGGTCTGACTGTCTTGATGTGGTTTTATCTAAAGGGAGAGCTGTTTCTGGTCTGACTGTCTTGATGTGGTTTTATCGAAAGGGAAAGCTGTTTCTGGTCTGACTGTCTTGATGTGGTTTTATCTAAAGGGAGAGCCGTTTCTGGTCTGACTGTCCTGATGTGGTTTTATCTAAAGGGAGAGCTGTTTCTGGTCTGACTGTCTTGATGTGGTTTTATCTAAAGGGAGAGCTGTTTCTGGTCTGACTGTCTTGATGTGGTTTTATCTAAAGGGAGAGCTGTTTCTGGTCTGACTGTCTTGATGAGGTTTTACCTAAAGGGAAAGCTGTTTCTGGTCTGTCTGTCTTTATGTGGTTTACTCTAAAGCGACAGCTGTTTCTGGTCTGACTGTCTTGATGTGGTTTTATCGAAAGGGTTAGCTCTTTCTGGTCTGAATTTCTTGATGTGTTTATCTCTAAAGGGTTAGCTGTTTTAGGTCCGAATGCCTTGTTGTGTGTTTTCCTAAAGGTTTATGTGTTTCTGCTCTGAATGACTTGATGTGGTTTTATCTAAAGGAATAGCTGTTTCTGGTCTGAATGTCTTGATGTGGTTTTATCTAAAGGAAAACCTGTTTCTGGTCTGAAGGTTTTGATGTGGTTTTATCTAAAGGAAAAGCTGTTTCTGGTCTGAAGGTCTTGATGTGGTTTTATCTAAAGGGTTAATTGTTTCAGGTCTGAATGTCGTGCTATTGTTTTATCTAAAGGGTTAGCTGTTTCTGGTCTGACTGTCTTGATGTGGTTTTATCTAAAGGAAAAGCTGTTTCTGGTCTGAAGGTCTTGATGTGGTTTTATCTAAAGGGTTAGCTGTCTCTAGTCTGAATGTTTTGATGTGGTTTTATGTAAACTGACAGCTGTTTCTGGTCTGACATTCAGATCAGAAACAGCTATCCCTTTAGATAAAACAACATCAAGACAGTCAGACCAGAAACAGCTAACCCTTTAGATAAAACAATAGCACGACATTCAGACCTGAAACAATTAACCCTTTAGATAATACCACATCAAGACCTTCAGACCAGAAACAGGTTTTCCTTTAGACAACAGGAAAAGCTGTTTCTGGTCTGAATGTCTTGATGTTGTTATATCTAAAGGGTTAGCTGTTACTGTTCTGACTCTCTTGATGTGGTTTTATGTAACGGGTTAGCTGTTTCTGGTCTGACTGTCTTGATGTGGTTTTAACTAAAGGGAGAGCTGTTTCTGGTCTGACTGTCTTGATGTGGTTTTATCTAAAGGGAAAGCTGTTTCTGGTCTGACTGTCTTGGTGTGGTTTTATCTAAAGGGTTAGCTGTTTCTGGTCTCACTGTCTTGGTGTGGTTTTATCTAAAGGGTCAGCTGTCTCTGGTCTGACTTTCTTGATGTGGTTTTTTTCTAAAGGGATCGCTTTTTCTGATCTGAATGTCTTGATGTGGTTTTATCTAATGGGTTAGGTGTTTCTGGTCTGACTGTCTCGATGTGGTTTTATCTAAAGGGAAAGCTGTTTCTGATCTGAATGTTTTGATGTGGTTTTATCTAAAGGGTTAGCTGTTTCTGGTCTGAAAGTTTTGATGTGGTTTTATCTAAAGGGTTAACTGTTTCTGGTCTTACTGTCTTCATGTGGTTTTATCTAAAGGAAAAGCTGTTTCTTGTCTGAATGTCTTGATGTGGTTTTATCTAAAGGAACATCTGTTTCTGGTCTGAATGTCTTGATGTTGTTTTATGTAAAGGGTTAGCTGTTTCTGGTCTGAATGTTTTGATGTTGTTTTATCTAAAGAACATCTGTTTCTGGTCTGAAGGTCTTGATGTGGTTTTATCTAAAGGGTTAACTTTTTCTGGTCTTACTGTCTTGATGTGGTTTTATCTAAAGAACATTTGTTTCTGGTCTGAATGTCTTGATGTGGTTTTATCTAAAGCGACGGCAGTTTCTGGTCTGACTGTCTTCATGTGGTTTCATCCAAAGGGTTAGCTGTTTCTGGTTTGACTGTCTTGATGTTGTTATATCTAAAGGGTTAGCTGTTACTGTTCTGACTCTCTTGATGTGGTTTTATGTAAAGGGCTAGCTGTTTTTGGTCTTAATGGCTTGATGTGGTTTTATCTAAAGGGTTAGCTGTTTCTGGTCTGAATGTCTTGATGTGGTTTTATTTAAAGAACATCTGTTTCTGGTCTGAATGTCTTGATGTGGTTTTATCTAAAGGGACAGCTGTTTCTGGCCTGACTGTCTCGATGTGGTTTTATCTAAAGGGTTAGCTGTGTCTGGTCTGAATGTCTTGATGTGGTTTCATCTAAAGGGATAGCTGTTTCTGGTCTGACTGCCTTGATGTAGTTTTATGTAACGGGATAGCTGTTTCTGGTCTGAATGTTTTGATGTTGTTTTATCTAAAGGGTTAGCTGTTTCTGGTCTGACTCTCTTGTGGTTTTATCTAAAGGGTTAGCTGTTTCTGGTCTAAATGTGTTGATGTGGTTTTGTCTAAAGGAAAAGCTGTTTCTGGTCTGAAGGTCTTGATGTGGTTTTATCTAAAGGGTTAATTGTTTCAGGTCTGAATGTCATGCTATTGTTTTATCTAAAGGGTTAGCTGTTTCTGGTCTGACTGTCTTGATGTGGTTTTATCTAAAGGAAAAGCTGTTTGTGGTCTGAAGGTCTTGATGTGGTTTTACCTAGTGGGTTACTTGTCTCTGGTCTGAATGTTTTGATGTGTTTTTATGTAAACGGACAGCTGTTTCTGGTCCGACTATCTTGATTTGTTTTTTTTCTAAAGGGATCGCTTTTTCTCATCTGAATGTCTTGATGTGGTTTTATCTAATGGGTTAGGTGTTTCTGGTCTGACTGTCTCGATGTGGTTTTATGTAAAGGGTTAGCTGTTTCTGCTCTGAATATCTTGATGTGGTTTTATCTAAAGGGTTAGCTGTGTCTGGTCTGAATGTCTTGATGTGGTTTCATCTAAAGGGATACCTGTTTCTGGTCTGACTGTCTTGATGTGGTTTTATGTAAAGGATAGCTGTTTCTGGTCTGAATTTTTTGATGTTGTTTTATCTGAAGGGTTAGCTGTTACTGGTCTGACTCTCTTGATGTGGTTTTATCTAAAGGGTTAGCTGTTTCTGGTCTGAATGTGTTGATGTGGTTTTGTCTAAAGGAAAAGCTGTTTCTGGTCTGAAGGTCTTGATGTGGTTTTATCTAAAGGGTTAATTGTTTCAGGTCTGAATGTCGTGCTATTGTTTTATCTAAAGGGTTAGCTGTTTCTGGTCTGACTGTCTTGATGTGGTTTTATCTAAAGGAAAAGCTGTTTCTGGTCTGAAGGTCTTGATGTGGTTTTATCTAAAGGGTTAGCTGTCTGACTTTCTTGATGTGGTTTTACCTAGTGGGTTACTTGTCTCTAGTCTGAATGTTTTGATGTGTTTTTATGTAAACGGACAGCTGTTTCTGGTCTTACTGTCTTGATGTGTTTTTTTTCTAAAGTGATCGCTTTTTCTGATCTGTATGTCCTGATGTGGTTTTATCTAAAGGGTTAGCTGTTTCTGGTCTGACTGTCTTGATGTGGTTTTATCTAAAGGGTTAGCTGTTTCTGGTCTGACTGTCTTGATGTGGTTTTATCTAATGGGTTAGGTGTTTCTGGTCTGACTGTCTCGATGTGGTTTTATGTAAAGGGTTAGCTGTTTCTGGTCTTATTGTCTTGATGTGTTTTTTTTCCAAAGGGATCGCTTTTTCTGATCTGAATGTCTTGATGTGGTTTTATCTAATGGGTTAGGTGTTTCTGGTCTGACTGTCTCGATGTGGTTTTATCTAAAGGGTTAGCTGTCTGGTCTGACTTTCTTGATATGGTTTTACCTAGTGGGTTACTTGTCTCTAGTCTGAATGTTTTGATGTGTTTTTATGTAAACGGACAGCTGTTTCTGGTCTGACTATCTTGATGTGTTTTTTTTCTAAAGGGATCGCTTTTTCTGATCCGAATGTCTTGATGTGGTTTTATCTAATGGGTTAGGTGTTTCTGGTCTGACTGTCTCGATGTGGTTTCATCTAAAGGGTTAGGTGTTTCTGGTCTTAATGTCTTGATGTGGTTTTATCTAAAGGGTTAGCTGTTTCTGGTCTGAATGATTTGATGTGGTTTTATCTAAAGGGTTAACTGTTTCTGGTCTGAATGTCTTGATGTGGTTTCATCTAAAGGGATACCTGTTTCTGGTCTGACTGTCTTGATGTGGTTTTATGTAAAGGATAGCTGTTTCTGGTCTGAATTTTTTGATGTTGTTTTATCTGAAGGGTTAGCTGTTACTGGTCTGACTCTCTTGATGTGGTTTTATCTAAAGGGTTAGCTGTTTCTGGTCTGAATGTGTTGATGTGGTTTTGTCTAAAGGAAAAGCTGTTTCTGGTCTGAAGGTCTTGATGTGGTTTTATCTAAAGGGTTAATTGTTTCAGGTCTGAATGTCGTGCTATTGTTTTATCTAAAGGGTTAGCTGTTTCTGGTCTGACTGTCTTGATGTGGTTTTATCTAAAGGAAAAGCTGTTTCTGGTCTGAAGGTCTTGATGTGGTTTTATCTAAAGGGTTAGCTGTCTGACTTTCTTGATGTGGTTTTACCTAGTGGGTTACTTGTCTCTAGTCTGAATGTTTTGATGTGTTTTTATGTAAACGGACAGCTGTTTCTGGTCTTACTGTCTTGATGTGTTTTTTTTCTAAAGTGATCGCTTTTTCTGATCTGTATGTCCTGATGTGGTTTTATCTAAAGGGTTAGCTGTTTCTGGTCTGACTGTCTTGATGTGGTTTTATCTAAAGGGTTAGCTGTTTCTGGTCTGACTGTCTTGATGTGGTTTTATCTAATGGGTTAGGTGTTTCTGGTCTGACTGTCTCGATGTGGTTTTATGTAAAGGGTTAGCTGTTTCTGGTCTTATTGTCTTGATGTGTTTTTTTTCCAAAGGGATCGCTTTTTCTGATCTGAATGTCTTGATGTGGTTTTATCTAATGGGTTAGGTGTTTCTGGTCTGACTGTCTCGATGTGGTTTTATCTAAAGGGTTAGCTGTCTGGTCTGACTTTCTTGATATGGTTTTACCTAGTGGGTTACTTGTCTCTAGTCTGAATGTTTTGATGTGTTTTTATGTAAACGGACAGCTGTTTCTGGTCTGACTATCTTGATGTGTTTTTTTTCTAAAGGGATCGCTTTTTCTGATCCGAATGTCTTGATGTGGTTTTATCTAATGGGTTAGGTGTTTCTGGTCTGACTGTCTCGATGTGGTTTCATCTAAAGGGTTAGGTGTTTCTGGTCTTAATGTCTTGATGTGGTTTTATCTAAAGGGTTAGCTGTTTCTGGTCTGAATGATTTGATGTGGTTTTATCTAAAGGGTTAACTGTTTCTGGTCTGACTGTCTTGATGTGGTTTTATCTAAAGGGACAGCTTTTTCTGGTCTGACTGTCTTGATGTGGTTTTATCTAAAGTGTTAGCTGTTTCTGGTTTGAATGTCTTGATGTGGTTTTATCGAAAGGGACAGCTGTTTCTGGTCTGACTGTCACCCGGAGGAAGCCCGCGCAGACACGGGGAGAACATGCACACGCCACACAAAAAGCACCTTGGACGGCCTAGGTTTTGAACCCAGGATCTTCTTGTTGTGAGGCAACAGTGCTAACCATCGGACCACCTCCATGTAAACCCAATGGAAAGAACCTGTGTGTAGACTATTGCCAAGGACATCTGCATTTTTTTTCAATTTGATGAAATTTCTAGAAATGCAGGAATTTAATGGCATAATATAATGACACATTGAATTTGGCGCTTTTGTGGATTTTTTTTTTAAATCTCAGTTTTGGCTGAACAGAAGCTTGATCTAGACAAAACAGTATTAGGGTGCTGGCCTTTCTGTACCCTGATCAATAATTAACTCGGCCATTATGTCACTCTTTTTCATGCTTCTTTAGCCTTCCAACTCCCATCCACATTACTTAATATGATACATTTGTTTCCCTTGAAAAATCAAGACCTGGCTCTTTCTAAGGACATACAGTTGCTGAACCTTGTGCTTGTGCCCATAAAAGCAAGAAGAATAAGAACAGGATGATAGACATTATTTGACCTATTGTTTACTAGTATATAGTATACCCATATGCACATTATATGACATCATAAGTCGGTGTCATAGAATGATGTGTTCTGTTCTACACGGGTCTGTACAATGAGTTTCAGTCTGCGGTGGCTGAGGTCCACTTGTTTTGAAAGCAGGAGGATTAAAATAAGGAACCAAACTAGACTTGTTTGTGATGGCAATATCCTTGTTCAATTCAATTCAATTCAATTCAATTCAATTCAATTTATTGTCATTAAAAATAATGTGCAGGCACATGTTAAAAATGAAATGAGGGCTGTGGCTTCACCAAACAGTGCACGACAGACACAGACAAACACAGCAAACACAGTATAAGATATACACACATGAAGACCAAAAGCTAAAAATAAGTTAAAAGAGAGCTGGAGTACAAAATATTTAAAAATATCTACAGACATTCAGTGGGTAGCCAGGTTCAGGTGGGCAACAGCTTGTGGAAAGAAGCTGTTTTTGAGCCTGTTAGTGCGGGCTCTGAGGCTCCTGTAGTGCCTCCCAGAGCGCAGGGGGAGAACAGTCCATGGTTGGGGTGGGTGGGATCTCTGCTGATGCTCAGACCCCTTCGAAGGCAGCATTTGTGATAAATGTCTTTTATGGCTGGGAGCGGGGTACCGGTGATATGCTGGGCCGCCTTGACGATCCGCTGCAGAGCTTTCTGGTCTACTGAGGTGCAGCTGTCGTACCACACTGAGATGCAGATGGTCAGGATGCTCTCTATGGTGCAGTGGTAGAAGTTGGTGAGAATTTTGGGGGGTAGACGGGTGCTCCTCAGCCTCCTCAGGAAATGCAGGCGCTGTTGGGCCTTTTTCACAAGGGCCTGGGTGTTTAATGTCCATGAAAGGTCCTCGCTGATGTGGACTCGAAGGAATTTAAAGCTGGAAACACGCTCCACTTCCACCCCATTGATGTGAATGGGGGAGTGGCTGCAGCTTCTGGACCTCCTGAAGTCCACAATCAGCTCCTTTGTCTTCTGCACATTAAAGACAAGATTGTTGGTAGTACACCATGATGTGAGGTGCTCAATCTCGTCTCTGTAGGCTATCTCCTCATTGTTGGTGATACTGCCAATGACTGTTGTGTCATTTGCAAACTTAACTATAACATTTGAAGGGTGAGTTGGCAGGCAGTCGTGGGTAAAGAGGGAGAAAAGGAGGGGGCTCAGAACACAGCCTTGAGGGGCACCTGTGCTGAGGGTCAGGGTGGAGGAGGTGTGGTCACCTAACCTAACAGACTGAGGTCTGTTGGTCAGGAAGTCCAGGATCCAGTTACAGAGGGAGGGGTTGAGGCTAAGGGAGAGGAGTTTGGTGGTTAGTTTGGCGGGGATGATAGTGTTGAAGGCAGAGCTGTAATCTATAAACAGCATCCGGATGTATGTGTTGTTAAGTTCAAGGTGGGTCAGAGCAACGTGCAGGGCAGTGGCAATGGCCTCCTCGGTAGACCTTTTGGGACGGTAGGCGAACTGATGTGGGTCGAATGTGGGGGGGATAATGTTTTTGATGTGAGCCAGAACCAGTCTTTCAAAGCACTTCATGGTAATGGGGGTGAGTGATATGGGTCGGTAGTCATTCAGATATGTGGATGTTGGTTTCTTGGAGACAGGAATGATAGAGGTGGTCTTAAAGCCTGCCGGGACTTTAGATTGGGACAATGAGAGGTTAAATACAGGTGTGAAGACCTCGGCCAGCTGGTCGGCACATTCCCGGTAGACCCAACCCGGTATGCCGTCTGGTCCGGCAGCCTTCCGTGTGTTCACTCTGCGCAGTGATTCTCTGACCTCCGCGACAGATAGAGTGAGCACCTGCTTTTCTGGGTGGCTGGGGATTTTTGTGGCTGGGTCAGTATTGTCCTTGTCGAAGCGGGCATAGAAATGATTTAGCTTGTCTGGCAGAGAGGCATCATGGACAGTGGGACCGCGATTAGAGCTTTTGTAGTCTGTGATAGACTGAATGCCTTGCCACATTCGCCGAGGATCAGGGTTATTGTGAAAGTGGTCCTCTATTCATAGGGAATATTTATGTTTGGCTGTTCTGATGCCCTTTTTGAAGTTGGATCTGGCTGCGCTGTAGGCCTCAGTTACCTGACTTGAACGCTGCATCCCGGACTTTCAGCAGCTGCCGGACCTCACTGGTCTTCCAGGGTTTCTGGTTTGGAAAGGTGCGGACTGATTTTGTTGTGACACTCTCAGTGCAAAAGTTAATGTAGGCTAGTATGGCAGATGTCTCTTCATTAATGTCTATATGGGAGCCATGGGTAGCTGAATGTGCAAAAATACTCCAGTCTGTGTTGTCAAAACAGTCCTGGAGTTCAGAGACTGTTCCGTCTGGCCAGACAGTGATTGTCTTTACTGCTGGCTTGACCCGTTTTATTAGGGGTTTGTAGGCTGGGACCAGGAACAGGCAGAGGTGGTCAGAATGCCCCAGATGAGGGCAGGGAGTAGCTTTGTAGGAGTCGTTGATGTTTGTATAGAGATGGTCCAAGGTGTTATGTCCCCTAGTGGGGCAGAAGACATGCTGATGGAATTTGGGCAATACAGCCCTGAGGTTAGCCTGATTAAAGTGTGATTAAAAGCAATGGTGTGATGTTGAATAATGATGATTACTTGTGGATAAACGCAATGGTGTGATGTTTAATAATGATGATTACAACGTATTGATTGGAATAAGGGATATAAGGATAGATTAATCATTGGGAAATCATATGCATAAGGAACAAGGCTTGTTACAAGGACATGAGGGGCTATAGTGGCAGTGGAAACGTATTGAGTATGTCAGCAGACAGAGGAATGCAGAGTAAATTATAGGAAGAGAAGTGGGGGGCAATAAAACGATAAGATGTCCCAAGAAGAAGAGTGTGTCTATCTCCATGGAAGGTAAAAGAGTGAGGGTCGCTGACCTTAGATAAGGTTAGCGGCTCTGAATATGAAAGGGAACAATAAGGGTGTTGTGGCCAAGGGGGAGTAGAGACAAGATGTGCTGTGATTTGTGGTTTCAGAAATAGGAACAGGATTTTACGACGGCAGCTGCAACAAGGAGGTCACTGCAGATGTAGAAGAAGATTACCTGGAGTCCAGATATCAGTGAGGCGGAAATGGGGTCAGATTAACGGACCAATCACAAAGAAGACCACACATTCATGTTCAGTCAACACTTTGTATAGTATAAAGACTGGGTCAGGGAAAGGAGAGAGAGTCAGACTTCGTGAACTGACACAATCTGTTGCTTGTCAGGGATAGGAAGATCTAGACCCAGAGCTCTGTATGCTTTATCCATTTACTGCTAAATAAAACGGATGGTTTTGAGACTGAACATCTTCTCCTATTGCTTTATCAACAAACACGCAGGACTACGCTCTCACATAGATGAAAATGAGTTGGTAGAGTGAGCTGCAGTCCAACAAAAGTAACCACCTATGATAAAGGCATTGTCCGGGTGTTGGGTCTGTTGTCTGCTGATGGCACATTGTAGCTGCTTCAGTGCTACCTTAGCATTAGCATGTGGGGGGGATGTATACAGCGGCGATGGTAATGGCCGTTAGCTCCCTGGGCAGGTAAAAAGGCCAGCACTGAATCATAAGCAGCTCCAGATCAGCAGAGCAATGCCTTTCAACCATCTTTCTATTGTTGCACCAAGAGGTAT